>NW_015632715.1:156667-183408 GCF_001515625.1 Sinocyclocheilus rhinocerous
GAGTATGGGTCACCATACTTGGCCACATGTCACGTCACTTTTCACTTTTTCACTTTTCACTTTTCAATATTACAGCGAGAATAAAAGTTACTCCTTCTTTCTTTGTGTGAACATTTGGGCGGCGTTATGCAAATCTTCCCAGATAGTGACGTAGACATGTGGGGGTGTGTTAGAACGAGCCATTTTAGGTAGGCGTGGCTAACTCTTAACTTTTATAAAGAATATCTCTTTGGATTTGAGACTTTAGTCTTTGCAACTTTACAGATCTTCTTTATGCACCAAGAGCTTGAAACACTCCAAAGAGAAAGGAAAACTTGAAATCGCATCATATGACCCCTTTAAGTAAACCTAATGTATCTGAAAAATTAGTTCAATTTGTATCTTCTGCTTCTTTTTATTTATGAACGACTATCATTTTTATAAGTTGCTCCCTTTTCACTACTGTTAAAGGGATAGTTCACCCAAAAATGAAAATTGTCATCATTTATTCAAGTTTTTCCAAATTCAATCCTTGATTCAAATTTCTCATAAGCTTAATTGATTTGGTCTAAAGAGAGAAGAATTAATGACTATTTTTGTTTGAAGACTACATATAAAATAGCTACCAAAATAAATGTTGGTAACTGCAGTTTGACTAAAAGTAAGGACTAAAAGTAATGACTAAAAGTAATGACTAAAAGTTGATAAAAACGCAATGACTTTTCGTCGACTAAAACTATGAAAGACTCAAATGACTCAAGATAAAGACTAAGACTAAATCAAAAATGCCTGTCAAAATTAACACTGAACTCTAGTAATCCTGAAGACCTTGATTAGCTTATTGAGGTGTGTTTGATCAGGGTTGGAGCTAAACTCTGCATGAAAATGGATCTCAAGAGCCAGAGTGATAAATGATAACAATAGACTATTTGATGACAAAGTTCCTGACACTTTTCTTTGGTCTTTGACTGAAAGACCTCAAAATCATTTACTATTCTTAAAAAAACATGCTTTCTAATTAAACTGTTTAAGCTGAACCCAATCTTGACAGTTACTCGTCTTAAGATAATAATTTAGTATTAGGGACATTTAGCATTTTTGCTCTGGAATACAAAACTATCTTAAGGTTCTTGCTAATAAATGTGTTCATAACAAACCATTTTTCATACTTCATTTAGTCAGTTATGTCTTTGTGTAGGTTTCATGTAGATTCTCAAAATATCTTGAACTCAAGCACATTTTTTTTTGCAGTAATATTTTGACATTTTCCCGATGCCAGAGCTTGTTAGACTGCGGCAGTATGTTAATTTGATTTACCAAAGGCCAAGAACATTGCACTGGATTTACATTGAATTAGCAAGTGAGTTTACTCAGGTATCTGTGATAGAAAACATTTTGACTATAAATCAAATCAACATAGTTTAATAATTTATGCTAAAATTATGTGCAATTTAAATAGTACTCCTACTATTACTAATAATAATATCATCAAACATGAGTTAATTTACATTAGTCTAAGCTTTCCGGGATCTGGAATTTGGATACGCACTCTGTAAAAATGCTTTACATCCATTTGAGCTGTGTTCATTGGTCAGCTTCAGAACAGGTAACTCACAGCAGATGCTTGAAGACTTCCTTTTACTGTGTGTGTGTGTGTGTGTGTGTGTGTGTGTTATAAACTCTCACTCCAAGGCTTTCTGTGACTGCTCTTGACTGAGTGGTGTTAAATGAGCTTTTGTGCCTGATAGCGTGTGTGTATGTGCATTTGTGATACTCTGTCATTGAGCTGTGGGTTCAGATGAATCTGTCTCTCTGGGATCGCTCACCACACTGCTGCCTTTTCATCTCTTAAGCCACTTGGCCTGTGGACAGACAAGGAGAGAGAAAGAGCGATGGACAACGGAAGAATGAGTGAGCTGAGAGGGATTCCAGGCAATGGAGGGATCGCTGGCTTCACTTCCCCTGTGATCGGGCCCTTCCTTATTTGTCCTCCCACCCTTGGCATTATCCGGCATGAATTCTTTGGAGCACTTTGGTACTGCTTAATTTACATGTACGCCAACAGGCTTTTAATGTATTTAAATCTTGGAAGATGTTCAAAGGAAACCCATAATTCCTCTGAAATAGGCCTTTTGAAGGTTTTATCTAGCTCTTTCTCTCTAGCTAATCTCACAGCCCCTCAGCATGCCACAGCAATTTTGCTAATGCCAATTAAGCTTTGCATTAGCATAAAAACAGCCTTTAAAGTTTCGCCCTTTTCATATAAAATAAAGAATAATATTGAATGCTTGACCATTTACAACTTAAAACAAATGTCTTTGGAGCTTTTCACTTATAGGCTACTTCAGGGAAATAAAGCACTCTTTCTTCGCTGTTTCCATCGGCGTTCCGGTGAACGAGGGAAAGAGGGAAAAGGTGGGAAGAAATCCCTTGATGACGACTCAACAGATTTCCCTTTAATGAGCAGAGGCTGTTTTGAGACATCTCAAATTCTTCTTTCTCTTCAAATGAAGGTTATGCTATTAATGTTGTACATGCCGGCGCGCCGGAGCGTGGCTCTGCAGAAATGTTGTAATTGCCATGCAGTTTTGTTAGGAATCAATTAATTAGCATTAGGGCTGCACTCCAAAGCACTGAGCGGCACACGGCAAAGTTTCATTAGCCAATAATGTGCAAATGCCACCCAGAGGAGACCGCAAATTCTTTTCAGATATCTTGCATGTTTGTGTGGAAGTTTAAAGCATTTTTTTTCTCCTTGGCCTATTCTCTGCATGGGAGGCTGGGAACATTCCTGTCTCTCTTTGTCTCGCTCTCTCCAATACGGAAAACTGTGGGAACCACAGACCACTCCCAAAAACACTCAACCCGAGTAAATCCTGTCCACAACTGCGTAAGTGTCATTAGTATGCTTACACATATATGGGCAGAAAGGAGTTTTCTTCATACATAATATATTGGCCCCATCCACTTCCATTTTAAGTGACTCACTGTAACCCAGACAACTTGAAATTCATTTTTGTGGTAATCAACGTTATGTCACAAGTGCTGTCAATTAAGCTTAACTTGCATTTAACATGAAATATTTCTTTAATCTCAAGGACTGATTCAGAATAGGTTCAATTTACTCCACCACAACAAGTGAACAACCTGTCTGGTACTTTGTAGTCCAAAATAAAGTGGGAAAAAAAGTGAAGCATTTGAGCATAAACACAAAAATATATATACTTTAGTCTATAGTTTAAAAACCGATGCACTTTGCAAAAGAATAATTTTGACAAGAACAATAGGTGTTTGATATGTTTATAAATGGGTTTCCAGAAAACTGCCAACCAAGTAATTGCCATATAAATAATCTTATCAACTGAGGATGATCTACTTTTTTTCGCTTAGCTGTTGTCGTGTAAGCACTTGTCATTATTTACTTGGGTTTACTGCAGCTCAGCGATGTGAAAAGAACCTCACAAGCACCAAAATAGAGAAAACAGAGAGCACAGAGGAGAGAATGAAACGTTCAACCTATTAGCAGCTAGTCACTGCAACTGACTGTCAGCATAAGGAAGTGCTTTCAACAGCGCTGGCTGTCAGCTGGCATGGCAGCTCATTGCAGATGAGCACGCTCTCTGATTTCTAGCTCTGCGCTTCAGTCGGTATTGATGAAATCAGTCAGACCTCAGATTCTTAGGATCTGTGAAGTAGGCATGGAGGATCAAAGCAGGCCAAGTGGCTCAAAATTACCTTGACCGTCCAAAGCAGAGCGACTCTAAAGAAGGTAATTCTTAGCTGCTGTCTAGCGGTCGCTGAGCAGACCTCAGTTAAAGAATTCACATCAAAGAGGATTGGAAATTTTGTCCCTCTCCCTCCCTCTTCTGTGGGCTCAATTGAGCATTTAGCCTTTGGGTTTTGCCTTTTCTCCTCTCATCCTCTTCTAATTCTCATTCTAATGTTTTAAATTACCCATCCTTTTAAGTAAAGAGCTGTGCTGATGGAGGCCATTTAGATAAGTAACCTGCTCTTCTGTCCCTATAATGTTACTTCCTGCATCATAACATGCGGTTTATTATTTGAGCATTCTGCTGTACTATAAAATACCTTCTTTCATGGTTAATATGTTGCTTCCTATGATACACCAGTCATGGCACTTTGATATGAGATGATCATTTCTGCAATGTACTCCTTGCTGTCTTCTATCTCAGAGACTCCTTTTGTCCTAGCTATAGCAAAGATGCAAATAGCCAAGAAATATAACTGGACAAGTAATTAAGGCCGTTCTAAAGGCTAACCAGGTACCATGTTCCAGCCAATATTTCACAAATTAGTACATTCTTTCACATATGTTCTTGTTGACATGTCATTGTGCTGTTGTCACACATAGTGGTTCTCAATGTGAGCTGTTTTCATGTAGCTGTAGTGATTGTCTGCTAACCATCTGACGTCTGAAATATTGGAACAAGAGGTTTACCCACAGTTATAATCTCTTTCTCAATCCTTTCAGTGCAGCAAATATAGCACTGATAATTGCTGATGTGTTGGTATGTATAAAGACCCTGACACACCAAGTCGACGATCAGTTGCCGTCCAACCTTTTGCCATCATTGACCATCTGTCAGCTCAGTTTTTGTGGTGTGTTCTACACTGTCACTGGACCTCGTTGGTGGCTTTTTGGCTGATTGAGCATGTTGAATTGGCATCGGGCAGTCTGATTGGCTGATCAGCTTAGCAAACAGTGCCCATGAAGAGTAGTGAATGTGATGAAAGCAAGCAAACGACAAAGTCAAAAGTGTGCATTTCCATTTCCAAATTTTACATTTCCATCTTAGCTGAGCATTCCAAGGAGCAAACATTTTTAAAACAACATATCTGTCTGGAATGAAGAAAGTGGAGAACATAATTCCACTGATCAAAGCTCTGCTTTGTTTACGGTTTGTACACTCACAGGTACCTGCTAGTACCTGGTTGGACCTCCTTTTGCCTTTAGAACTGCCTAATTCTTCAAAACATGGATTCAACAAGGTGCTGCAAACATTCCTCAGGTATTTTGGTCCATATTGACATGACAAATATCACGCAGTTCAATTCAAGTTTATTTGTATAGCGATTTTCACGATACAAATCGTTGCAAAGCATATGATCTATGAAATTAATATGAAAGGTAATATGATCATATTTTCTTGACCTGGTAAGGACTCTAGCCGCTGCATTTTGGACTACCTGTAGCTTGTTTAATGGTCAGTGACATCATCACTTTGAGGTACGATATCTATATCAGTAAGATCAATTCCATGCGATATAATTAAATCTAGCGTATGATTAAAACGATGAGTGGGCCCGGTGACGTTTTGCTTGACTCCAAAAGAGTTTATTAGGTCAGTAAACGCAAGTCCTACTGCATCATTTGTAGTATCAACGTGAATGTTAAAATCTCCGACAATTAGCGCTTTATCAACAGTAACCAATAGGTCTGAGAGGAAATCTTTTGCTGTTGTTGCAGATTTGTTGGCTGCACATCCATGATGTGAATCTTCTGTTTCACCACTCAGTTTGGCATGGTAAACCTATGGTAATGCTCAGTTGGTACTAAGTGTGCCAAAAAAAATATCCCCTGCATCATTATACCACCACCAGCCTGAACCGTTGATACAAGGCAGGACGGATCCTGCTTTCATGTTCTTTACGCCAAATTCTGACACTACCATCCGAATGTTGCAGCAAAAATCGAGACGCATCAAACGAGGCCCTTTTGCCAATCATCTGTTATCCAGTTTTGGTGAGCCTGTGCGAATTTTAGCCTCAGTTTCAGTTTACAGGAGTGGCACATGTCATCTTCTGCTTCTGTAGTCTGTCTACTTGAAGGTTCGACATGTTGTGCGTAGATGCTCTTCTACATACATTGGTTGTAGAGGATGATTATTTGTGTTACTGTTGCCTCTCTATCAGCTCTAACCAGTCTGACCATTCTCCTCTGACCCCTAGCATCAACAAGGCATTTTTGCCCACAGAACTGCTGCTCACTGGATGTTTTCTCTTTTTTGGACCATTCTCTGTAAACCCTAGAGACGACTGTGTGTGAAAATTCCAGAAGATCAGCAGTTTCTGAGTATCAGTTCTGATACTCAGACCAGCCTGTCTGGCACCAACAAACTTGCCATATCCAAATTCACTTAAATCATCTTTCTTCCCCATTCTGATGCTCGGTTTGATCTTCAGCAGATCGCCTTGACCATGTCTACATGGTTAATGCTGTTGCCATGTGTTGCTGCCATGTGACTGGCTGATTAGATATTTGTGTTAACGAGCAGTTGAATAGGTATACCTAACAAAGTGGCCGGTGAGTGTATATCTGCAGTACTAGTTTCATTTTGCCTTTATGAATGATGAATATAAACTATTTAAACCACTTGCTTGTATAGACAATTATTTACTCTCATGCAAGCGCAGAAACATATTTTCTTGTTGGCCATTGCCTGTAGTCTTTGCATTGTTTTGAAGCTTTTTGGCTCAGATGTGTGAGGCGACAACACAGTCGGCTTTTGTCGTCACTAGTTCTTTAATGTCAGTTTTGATGTCGGCAGAAATGACATGTTGTTGCACTGTCTGCTAGTCTCACTTAGACCTTTGAAGCTTATTCTGTCCAAGAACTGGCCACTTAGATAAGAGAGGCTGTCTTATTGGCATGTAAAGCAATTAATCATAGTTTGTTTTGCTTTGCTGGAGAGAATTTATCCCACAATAATAGGGCAGCATGGAAAAACAAATGTTTGAATAATGCTGTAGCAGTCTCTGTGAAAAATTTAACAGAAAACATTTTGTAGAACAAAAACATATTCAATAACCACTGGGGTGGTACCTCTTCAAAAGGTACTATATATACCATTTAGCTACTAATATGCATTTTTGGGAACAGGACATTTAAGGTACTAATATGCAACCATTAGGAATAAATAAGGTACAGAAGTGTACTTTTTGAAAGGGTTTTGCCCTAGTGACAGCGTTTGTATAATTTCTTCAGATGTGTGTACACACTATTTCACAGACATATGAAAACAGTAAAACATATGGTGATGCTTATGAATATATATTGATTTACTTGCTACTAAGAGCATCAAACCCGAAGTCTGAGTATCTTTTTTTTTTTTTTTTGTAAAGATTTGATACCACAAACCTGGTCAAACCCTGTGATTAGTCAAACATCACCTTGGTATCACAACTTTGCTTCCAGCTAGGTGGACTATTACCAAAAAAGAAAAAACAAAAACCCTGCCTGCCCTTACATGTAGTGGTTGTGAAAATTCAGCCAATCAGATTAGAGCTTAATAGATCATGTTTTTTATCCACCTCTCCTTTTTAAAAGTGCGAACACTCTTTCATGCACACAAATAGACACACACCCATGTTCTTATCACTAACAAAGTATCACTCCACATTTTAATAACTGTATTAGTTCATGTAATCCTCCGCAGAGGTCATCGTACTGGTTATGTTAGTGGTAGAAACGATATGTGTGGACGATAAACAGCCTGGCCTTTAGTCTGTATAGAGCTGTGCTTTAAAGGGTCCCAAGTTTGAATCCGCTGCAGTGCAAATCAAAGCTGCAGCTGTTTTGGCTGCTAGATGATGACAGCTATAACTGATGTTGATTTTGGCATTCATCTCCTGCATCCTCTCATGCAAATGATCCAGAGCATGGTGAAATGGGTCAGGGCAGGAACAGAAGATGATACGTGCTGCACGCTGGGAGCGCGTGCATGTCTGGGTGCATGTGTTCATCTGTATGTTGCCTGTGTGTGTATATGTGTATTAAATGGCTGTTGCAGTTTGAGCTCTGCAGTCTACAGAGAGCCTAATGAGATATTTAAATTCATCACATAGTGAAAAGAAGAGAGAGAGAGTAATTAAGGCAGTGTTCATTGGTTCCCCTTAAGGTCTGCTCCTCTCTGCTTAGTTGAGGGGGTTTGTCACAAAAGCTTGACTGTGTGCATTAATTTTCTTCACTAATCCCACTTGTGCATAGTAGAATATTACAGTGAAGTATGTGGAACACAAATATCCAAACAGGAGCAGATTTACAGCCTTATGGCAGTCAGACATAATTGCCCTTAATTTGTCAAGATGCTCTTTCCAAACAACTGTCAATTGTTGTGTAACAGTCTACACTCCTTTTTCTTTTTAAACGGAGTAAGGTGGAGATAAAACAAAAGAATGTGACAAAGATGAACTTGTTGGGGTTCCACTGAGACAATTGGAGATTTAATAGAAGATATAGGAAACCCTACAGCAAGATTGCGTCCTCCCAGACATTCCGCTCTGCCGCACATTTCCCCATCGCCCACAGACGGCCAGAGCTGACATCACTGTGGAAACACGCAGAGGCCACAGGCCCCTCATCGTCTGCTCTCAATTACACACACATCCAGTGAAAAATCCTCAGAACACTCATGGTTGGGAAAGGGCTTCAGAAGGTTATTAAACCTGCTAGAAAGACCTCCTCTAAATAAACCTGCTGGGGGGCAGCAACAGCAGCCAGAAAGCTAGGAGAACCTGGGAAACAGAACATTGCTAGGCGTGGAGTAGCAATTAGTATGTGGTATGTGCAATGCATATTGTAGTATATTGCAGTATTGGGCTGTTATAATGAGTGGGTTGCACTATCAACATAATATTCATGTCTTAGAGTGGCTACGCTGAGAATTGACAAGATTCATGTTTGGTGTTTGGTTGAACTTTCTGTTCATCAAAAGAATCCTGAAACAAATGCATCACAGTTTCCACAAAAGCACAACATTTCCACATTGATAATAAGAAATGTTTCTTGAGCTCCAAATCAGCATATTAGAATTATTTCTGAAGGATCATGTGACTCTGAAGATTGGAGTAGTGGCTGCTGACCAGCCAGCTTTGCCATTTACAGGAATATGTATTCAAATAGAAAATGCTTATTTTAAATTGTAATAATATTTTCAGATATATTCAAAGGATGGTTTTATTGTGTTTTGATCTAATAAATGCAGCTTTGGTGATCATGAGACTTTTCAAAATTTGCAAAAACATTTCAAAATTTTAACAAACTCAAACATTTGAGCAGTAGTGTACATTTTTGCGTTTCTGCATATCACTTCTTCTTTAGCTACTTTAGTTTACACTTGAAACTTGGCGTTTCAGTGCGGGGAATATTGTTGGGACTTCTGATGCATTGCTTGTGCTGTTCCTCATTTGTAAGTCACTTTGGCTAACAGTTTCTGCTAAATTAATAAACAATAAACAAAATGTTGTCACATGCAAGTGAGAACATACACACAAAGAATGTACAACTGCAATAAATTGGTCTTTGTTTACTCTGTTCTTTATTCAGTGTCTTTCAGAATTATTTTGCGTATGCCAAAAATAATTATTTTTGTTGAAAAGTGCCAGTATTTGCCAGTAAGCTGTTTCCCAGTAGTGTAGTTATCAAACTTGCAGGATCCTTGGAATTCTGGGTATAAAAACAAAAAGGAAAAAAATACCTTCATAATTCTTCTTGTGTTTTTCTTCCATTCTGCATCTCTTGGTCACATACTCACTCTCTTTCCTGCATTCTTTATTTTTCATGGCTGACTGGCTTCCATTTTCAGTTTGGCAGGGAGTGATGTTTTGAAAAGCATTCCTCTGATTAAACATAAAGTGAGAGGGTTTGAACTCATATCGGTATATTAGAATATTCATCTGGGATTATGGCAGAGTAAATGGGGAAGGATCAAAATTCAGAAGCCTTTGAAAAGAGAGAACAAAAGACATTGCGGATAACTTGATGGACTGTTATAAACACTGGAAAGGTCAACTTCAACAGCAGAGTCAGTCATTACTGTTTTTATTAGTTCATATTATATATTGTTTCAGTAAAAGACCAAAAAGGCAACAGGTTGGCTAAGGCTTTTAAACTCTAAGATAGAGCTTAAAATCACTGTAATCTCATTTTGTTTGGCATACATAAAAGTATTTAATTTTTATGTACTTACTTTATTTGTATTTTTTTAGGACCATGAAGTTGGCTTAAACATAACCGCAGAATAATTTGGGCCTATACAATGATGCATTCATTTAAAAAAAAAAAAAATGTCTGTGGTGACTAATTATTACTTTGTTTATTTTGTTAGTTTTTCCAGTGTTGTTTTATAGGCGATGTGTAATTTTTTTTTTTTTTTCGATATTGAAATATAAAATACAGCTATAAGTAAGCCTTTTGTTGACTGGCTCCCAAAAGGCTCTGTGCAGTGTTTACTTTTATTTCCCATAATTTTTGGAATTCCTTTTGGTGTCCCTAATGGCACAAAAATGACTAAACTTCACCTTTAAAAACAGATGATAAAAAGATGATGAATAAGTATTCAAAACTCTAAGACTATCCTAACCTAAACCTAAAATCTACCTAGTTTAAAATGTTGTTCCAAGACCAACAATGTTATTGATTCAGGAACATTTCAATCACATTTTACATCATCATATAAAAGTCTATCAATTACAAATGCAGAGTACAATATTAATCAGCTGTGATGCCATTTATCATTTCTGCTTAGTGTATTGTGTGTGTGTGATTGTGATTGTGTGTTTTTGAAATAGATATATGTTCATTATTTTCAACAGTAAGAGAGGGAATGAAGTGGACTGATCATGGGAAAGAGAAAAAGAGTGACAATAAGAAAGGGGGAAGATCAGGCCTAACAGAGGAGGCCCATACGTTCTCCAGATGTTCCCCTACACGCAGCTGAGACATGAAGGAGAAAAGCTTCACAGAAGGTCCTGACACACACACACACACACACACACACACACACGCACACACACATACACACACACACACACTCTAGCTCTCTGTATGGTAGATCAGGGCTGGTTAGCATCACGTCTACGTCCGGAAAGCTCAGACCTCACCCCCTCCTCTTTCACATGTGAAACCCTGTGAAATACAGACTCGCTCATTATTTAACATTTCATGAAATCATCCCAAGCATGCCGGATTTACATTTTGGTCTGGTATCAATTTTTCCCAGTGTTTAATAATATGTGTTGTGGTGTGTAGCCAAGTTTGGTGTCCCATCCACGGAATTTGTCCTCTGCATTTCATCCCTCCAATTGTGGGCACACACACACACACACACACACACACACACTCAGAACAGTGGGCTGCCATTTTTGCTGCAGCACCCGGGGAGCAACTGGGGGTTCGGTGCACCTCAGGGCACCTCAGTTTTAGGTAATGAGGGTGAAAGAAAGGTCTGGTCATTCACTCCCCCCACCTACAACTCCTGCGGGTACTGAAACTTGAACCCGCAACCTTCGGGTTACAAGTCCGACCCATTAGGCCACAACTGCCCCTTGTGGGCAGTAATAAACCAACATCTGTATGAAAGAACAACCAGCTCTCAACATCTCAATAAACACCCATACGTGCCTCATTTTCCCTTTCCATCCTTCCCACATTACTTTCTCTTTCCCTCTCTCACCCTCCCTCATTTTCAGGGAATACATTGAATGGCATTGATTCTTTGTTCAGGCTTTGTTTTCCTTTAGTACAGGCACACACACTCTAACAAACACATGACCTAACACACACACACACACACACACACACACACACACAGACGCTGTCACACTCCGAGGAACATTTTCCCAGGCCTTGAAGGGGCAACACAACACCATCCTGATGCTTGGGTTCAAATGACATCATCAGGCCCTTCAAGAAGATTCCTCCCACACCTCCTCCCCTCCATTCACACACACTCTCTCACACATCCCTCCTGCCCTCTCACTCCCTATTAACACCACGCCATCATCACATAGGAAAACCAAATCAATCTATCAATCAGCTGGCATCCTCCTGGATGAGAAAAGCTCTTCTCTTCTCTTCTCTTCTCTTCTCTTCTCTTCTCTTCTCTTCTCTTCTCTTCTCTTCTCTTCTCTTCTCTTCTCTTCTCTTCTCTTCTCTTCTCTTCTCTTCTCTTCTCTTCTCTTCTCTTCTCTTCTCTTCTCTTCTCTTCTCTTCTCTTCTCTTCTCTTCTCTTCTCTTCTCTTCTCTTCTCTTCTCTTCTCTTCTTTTCTGAATGTATTGTTAGAATGTTTCAGGGAATGTGTGTGTGTGTGTCTGTGTGTGTCTCCTGGAGGACCACTCAGTTGGGTGGGCCCATGCTGGACATCAGGGCATCACACGGTGACCTTTCCTTCAAGGGTCAGTGAACCCTGTGTGTATGAGTGAGCTCATGGAGACTATCCTCAGAGCCTTTAAATGCACCATCTCACCAGCACAGAGAATGAGAGAGTATCTTCCCTGTTCTGTCTGAAACTGAACGAATGCAAATTATATTAGTCACGCAACCAGTTCAGCAAAATTTGTTTTCAAATATCAAACCAGTAGAAACAAGCACCCATTTAATTTTGTTTCTATTTTCTTTTCTTTTAATTGTCATTGTTGCTTTGGCGGTATTGCAACTGATGTGCAGAAGTCATGCCAATAAAGCACTTTGAAACTAAAAACTGAGAGAATGAGACTGCTTTTGCTCAAAGATATAGGTGCTTCTTTTTGTATATTTGAGCAGAACAGATTTATGAATGATATTAAGAATAATAATATCAGCCTTCCACATTTAAAACTGGCTTGTTTCTTGTGATTTTATTTCTGAAATGATTTTATGATTACACAGATATTACTCTTACAAATTTGCCAAACTGAGCTATTTATTTTTTTTCCACATCGATGTGAACCAAATACATCACATTGCAACAGTTCAAAGAAATCCACCGTCCCATTCAAAACATGCTGAAATGAGCTTTTTTTGTTGAAGGTTGAATTTTATAGTGAGCAGTAAAACTCTCAATCACATTCTGAAGCATGCAATGAGACAAATAGTAACATTTGGTTGGTTATTCATTATGAAGTAGGCCTATCTGTTGTCCAATGAAGAACAAAACAGCTGGCTCACTAGACCTTTGCTTGCTCTTATACATCTGTCGTTCCCACCATTCCCTCTTTTCACTGCTGTCTCTTCTGTTTCTTTGACACCTACTCTCCTGTTCTCCCACTGCCAAATGAGACATAATGTATAATAATCAGTATGAATGTAAAACATCTGGTCAGGAAGGTTTTAAGCAACATTTTGTGTTGTTAAACATCCACAGGCCACAAACAGCAGCAATTTAAATATTGAAATATTAAATACAACTCATGAAGACGTGGGTTGTATGGCACTGTAATAATAGGAATTTAAAAATGTAAAGTTGTCTACGGCAGGAGATCGAGGAATTTTGTGACTGTACTTTATATCTGCAGTAGCAAGAATATTGTTACTTGAGAGTGGATAGTCATACAAAACTATATAATCAATGTTTTACCTATACATAAACTTTGAATAACATTTGACAAAAAAAAAAAAACGTGTATGGCCCCTTTAACATTATGTTCTAGGTTAAAATTAGGAACTTCCTCTCATCACTGTTGTTGTTGCCTTGTTTAAATGCCTGCCAGCTTCAGAGAGAATCCGGTGCAGCTGTGCCAGACTTTCCCTTCATGGCCAGGCAAAAGAAGAGCTATCAAAATCACCATCTCATTCAAATACATGTTCCTTCAGAGACCGTAATCACTTCTGAAAATTCAGCTTTGCAATCACAGGAATACATTTCATTTTATAATATATTAAAATAGAAAATATATGTAATAATATTTTACAATATTATTGTGTTTTACTGTCTTTTCTATCATATAAATAAAGCCTTGGTGAGCACAAGGAACTTCTTTAAAAAACTGAACTGTAGTTTTTTTTTTTTTTTTTAATGTTCACTTTCTCTTTGATGCATAAAGACCTTTAAATAATGTTTCCTGTTTTGATGTGCAATGGGTCAAGGTTTGGCCAATTAACTTTGAATAAAAAAAAATAATAATAAAAAATTGGGCAGAGTATGTTATAAAAAAAACTTCTCTACACTGTAATGCTATTTAAAGTAGAAGAGCTGAATGTGTCCATGTATTCAGTGGAGTATGGCAGAGAGTGTACAGCTAACCCAGGCTGCCTGGTGCGTGAGACTGAAGCATGTTTTTTTTCCCTCAAGGTCTTCTGAACACTCACAGAAGGCCAGTGGAAGGCCATGACAGTAGAGCATGTGCACGTACACACTCACAGACAATCACACAAATAGACAGTGGTTTATGAAAAGGGAAGGTGAGTCTGCATGCAAGCAAAGGAACAAACACATCTGCTGAGTGTGTCAGGCGGTGCAGGGATTCTGGGTAGAGGTGAGAGATCCTGCCAGGCGTTTTGATTAAATCCTAGAGGAAATTGTAACTTCCTCTTGCAGAGGACAAGGTCCTGGATCAACACACACACACAAAACTAAGCATATGCAACTGTATCGACCCTTCATTTTCAACCTTCGACTTGGTCCAGACTAAAGACACAAGTGAAGAACAAGTCAAACCTTACAGAAAGAGATAACAGTTTGAAATGCAGTATTTTGGAATATCTTGTATTGTATCTCAATGCAACATTTAACATTATGTGGTCAAAACAAATTTTTGTTTTGTTTTTTCCAAGTTTTTCATAGACCGTTTTTTTTTTTAGTTTTTCATAGACCGTTTTCACGTTACCAAATTCCTACATCTGTGCTAGTTTCTCTTGTCACTCCATGATCTCTTTTGTCTTACCTAATAAAACAGTTTCACCTTCAATATTTTATGTCCATATTTTGATATATCTACAAATAAGTGGGATCATGTTTTATCAGCTATTCATTGTCTCAAAATTATTAGGTTATTTTATCATACTTGTTTTTTGTTATACTGTATATAATCCCTTAGTTCTCAGCAAACTAATTTTCCATTTTGTGTCAGTTTTCCAGTATTATTTGTCTTTTTGAATTCTATTATTTGAATATGAATTATGACATTAAGACATAAAAATTTGTTTCTAGCCACCAAAATGGTTGTTATAGTTGTTGATTGTTGTATAGTTTTGAGTCAGAAATGACTCTCATCCTCTGTTGCACCAACATGAAAAAAATAAATAAAATAAATGTTGCAAATTATATTTTTAAGCATATGTTTAACAATTTTGCTTGTAATGGTCTTACGCCTGCAGAAATAGGCTTTCCGTTTTAGGCAACAACTGTCTTGCACATGAGCTTTTTATTCTGTCTGTGCTTCATATAACAAGTTTAAGCAACAATACTGCCAAGATTACCAAGTTAAGATACCAAAGAGCTCCAAAATCTCTTTGTACTTAGTTTTGTTTAATTTGTGCATTTATTATTGACACTTCAATTCAAGATCATTTGTTTAGAATTTATTACATCCTTTCTTTTTTAAAATCATATTTAGGAGTTCAGTGGATTGTGTATTGTCTGTGGGAGTTTGTCATTCTGTATGATTTATAAGCTTGTTTTCTGCGTTGGGACCAAAAAAATAAAATGTCCCCACAAGGACAAGGATTTTGGATATTGCCATCTTTGTTGGGACATTTTTTTCCCCATAACGTAGGGTATACCTGAATCACACACAAACACAATATGCGGTTTTCCGCATATATTTTTTTTTTACTGAAAGACAGTACACATGGATATATTATCACCCTCCCTTTCTTTTTTCATATATCCAAGGTTGACGGCCATCTGCGCCTCCGGTTGACTCCTCTGAGAACAACAGTCTCTTCCACACAATTCATTCAATAATAAAAGGTTAAAGGTCAAAAATTGGACTTCAAATAAACCATGCACCCACCATATGCACGCTTTCATAATAACTTTTTTAGGCCCAGGTATACTTCATTTTCTGTGCGGACGGTGTGTGCAGACATCAGAGGACTGTGCTGATGACGAAAATTATGTACTGTACTATGAACTAGTTCAGAGTAATCTGGTTCATTTCTGCTCTTTTCAGATCAGTATAAACAAAACATTTTCTTTATTCTAGCATTTTAGCAGTTTGTGTTTCTATCTGACTTTGAGTGCTGTGGATTTTTCAAATGTTCTCATTATGGATATAATTGTTGTTGTGCTGATCTCAATGTTTTATTCAATTTTAAGCTATGTGGAAGGATATATGTGACTTCATGGAACAATAGGCTCAGAGAGAGAGCGAGAGAGAGAGAGAGAGAAGGGAGGATGCTTTAGGATGGCCAGTGTTTGGATCAGGAGCAGGATTTGTCTCTGAAGCCATGGTTAAAGGTTTACAGAGCAGCGGCCCCCCAGGGAGCGTCTCACACTTTAAAGCCTCAATTTGTCTTGGTGGCACCTCTTATCTCAGGAAACTGTTTATCTCAAGCTTCCCTTTCTCTTTGCTTTGTTTCTTCCCTCCACTTTTGCTTCCTGTTTAGTCATTGTTGTTGTCATTATTTCTGGTTTACCATCTTTCTCCCCCTCTCTGACCATCTGCTCCATTCAGAAAAACGACCAAACTCTATTTACACTCTTACTAACCAACATTTATTTCATCATCATGTCTGTCTTTCTCCTATTCACCACATGCCATTTCCCTCCAGCCGTCTCAGTGTTCCCCGCATGCAGTCTTCCACTCACCTACGTCCACCCACTATGCCATTACAGTAGCTTTCTTTCATACTCTGTCCTTCTCTTCCTTCCTTTCTCCTTTCTCTGCTCCTCTCTATGGCCTGTGACAGAAAGGATAAATAACGAGCATCATAAAGCGCTCTCTCTATTAGCCGTGCTGTGGTGAGTTTGCCAACTCTGACTTTTTGAACAGAATTATGCGGCTATTCTATTTGATCCACACTTCAAAGAGGGATCCCCACTGTTCACCGCTCAGCGCTCTAATTGTGTCCTCATTTTGGATGGGGCAAAACCCCCCAACTGCTTCAAAACCAGCCAGTGCAGGGCACAGATAGCACAGAGAGGGGACGCACGCTCAGATAACCACTTTGGAAGAAGTTTTACTTTTACACCGCCCTGTGATCGGTTTCGTGATTTTCCTAGTAATGATTAAAAAAGGATTTTAGGCTGCAAAACTGGTCTTAGATCAGTATGGCAGAGTAATATTTACTTTGTGCACACAAAGCTCACAGTGTTGATTAAAGAAGCTAATCTGTGACCTTTATGAACCAAAAAGCCGCCGATAACCATGAAGGAGACATTCTCAAATGCCAACTAGTCCGATTAACGTGTATACATGCTGAATGAAGCCAAGTTACAATCACATTATCTGTTAGTCCGACTTCACAAAAACCAAACTGGTACAATTTCAGTCAGATTAAAGCATTTACATATTAAAAAGGCATGTTATTGCTTTATTCCATCTGAAAACGAACTTTTAAAGTGCATATAAATGTATCTGCATTACAACCAGAGTTAATGTCTTGTGTTAAACACTATTGGCTGTGATGCCAGTATATGAGGAGCCCTACATGTGTTTGAGTATGTGTATGCATCCGGATGTTTGTGTGTGCCTCATCAGATAAAACGGCACTCTTAAGTGGGACACCACAGTTTCCCCTTTTTACACCAGGAGCCCTTAAGATAAAACACCTCATCAGCGTCCTTTTAATTACAGGATGAACCTTTCAAAAAAGATGCTTTACTCCTAGAGCACAGCATCTTGGGCTTCAGTGCGTCTTTAATAATTCGTCTTTTGTTTGATGCTACAATTAGTTTTATGTAAACTTTCTTAAAGGAATAATTCACCCCAAAATAAGCATTCTCTTATAAATTTTTACTCACCCTAATGTTGTTCCAAAATGGTATGACTGTTATTTCTGTGGAAGAAAAAATAGGTTTTTCCTGTCTCAGCCCCCCTCCCCCCATATAATGAAAGTTAATGGGGTTAACAGTGTTGTTTTAGATTCCACTGGCTTACAATATATGGGGAAAAAGAAACACTTCTTACAAATATGTTGAGCAGAATATAGAAAGTTGTAAAGGTTTGGAATGACATGAGAGTAAGTAAATGATTATTATTATTATTTATTTATCCATTTTTTTGTTGAACTATCCATTTATGATTTTGTAATTCTAATATAATATACTGCAGTACACAGGGTGGTTTGTTTTACCCATCATGTGAGAAGCCCATCTTTTGACTCTGTCTGCACTCACTGCCCAACAGGGTCATGGTGCTAATCTAGTGGGCATGCACACGACACACATGCCAGCCTGCTGTCTCTCACCACCCTCCCCCAACACACACAACTGTCCCAGACCCCCCTCTTCTGACACACAGCATGCTGGGTTTTTACAAAGCCCCGTTCTGCAGCCGTCCCAGGACTCTGCACTGTACTGCAGGACTGTTGTCCTCTGCCCTCTCGCACACCCAGCACTCTTTTGTCCCACAAGAAAAAAGCGATGGTCACATGTCCACTGAACACCCCACAGCTGCTGGCCTTGTCCTCCTCTTGCTGTCTGTCTATATGCTGAAATATTTACAGGTGATTTAAAACTATAAAATATTATGTTTATTATCATTCCAATGCCATTTTGGAATGTAACAGTTTTACTGCAGGGCCATCATGAGAAGAACCACAGGACGTGTGATGAGATTGGATAATTTATTCGATTAGATATCATATTGCGAAAGACAAGAACTTTCTAAAGAAAACATCTGCATGATGCATTAATCATTTCGCAAAGTAAAAGCAACTGATGAGCCATTACAATGAATTAATGTCAGTACCTCCCTTCCCCCATACCATGTATACACACACAGCCTCCTCCTCATGCAGGCTTCAAAGGCGATGATGGGAAAAGCCATCTCTCCACTGGCCGCTTCAAAGCACAGGAAGTGTGTCAAAGCGACTAGCCGGCTGGTTCCCAGCCCTTGCGTGTGTGTTAGTGTGTGAGAAAGAGAGAGAGAGAAAAAATATGTGTATGCAGGGTATAATAACATGCTCATCTCTGTGCGTGTATAAATGCGTGTGTGTCTGGGAGGTTCAAAGCCAGCCAGAATCCTCTGTTTTGAGAGGCAGGATGTGAAATCTGCTGTGACATTGATGCCCCACTCTGGCATATGCACATGAGTTTTTCCACGACCGAGGACACGCACAACTTGTCCTGGAAAAGGTTCTTCTTGTACAGTAGAGAGTGATGCACTGGAATGTCTTTCTTCAGAACTCTCTCAAACCTCATTCAGCTTTCATTAGAAAGACTTTAAGGAGTTCAGTTGACTATTATATATATTAGTGCTTTATTTACATCACACTGTGCTTGCTTATGGTAGTTGTCTGCACCTTCACTGGCTGTAAAGTGAAGTTCTTTATACATAATTGCAGGATATGTTTTTTTCATGAATACTTCACTGCATCATTTTAAATTATGCCAATAGACAAGTTGGAATCCAAGTAATGGGTTTCCCAAAAGCATCATGAGCTGCAGCACAAATACAGACTGTGTGTTTGTTATCTTTAGAACACTGTGCACAGAGAAAGAAGCACCTTGTGCTGCTGATTTGTATGAGAGATGAATTCTGTTCTGTTCTTCCCTCTGTTGGTGCGACTGGTGTAACCTGCATGTTCCTGTGTCAAGCTGCGGTTTCTTAACGCACCGTGGAGAAAGAAATTCTCAGGATAAGGGATTGGGGGAGCTAAAGTTTTTTTTTTGTCTTAAATGGTCTTTAAATGTCATATATCACCTGCATTTATTTACTTTTTATTTTTAATTTAATACATTTTAACATATTTTTATTTTAACAAATGCATCTATTTTCTATTTGTATTCATAATTTTGGTGCTGTAATTATAATTGTTAGCAATATTGTCAATATTGTTGATAGATAGATAGATAGATAGATAGATAGATAGATAGGAAGGAATGATTCTAGGTAGATTCTATCTGTGAGGTTTGTTCACACATAGCCTTGACCATTATTGGCGTACATAATTAGTGCGCTATATAGGCTAGCTACATTACATAGCTAGTTAAAAAAAAAAAAATCTAAAAAAGTTTCAAGCTAACTTGCTACCAGAGTCGAATTTACAGTTCATCCAGACAATCATTTTTCACTCTTTAATGTTATTCAGCTCCTGTCCAAAGCAGCGATTGGTGTCCGCTCGGCTGGACGTGTTTAGCTGACATCCTGCTCATTGCTCCCACGGGGGGCCTTTGCGCTGCTCTTTTTATATTTGGAGACTCCAAAAGAATCCCGCTTCCCTTTCATTTGCCGCCTCGGTCCAATCAGACTGAAGGAGAGGCGGCCTGCGCGCGGCGTCAATCACGCTCGCTGAGTGGCTGCAGCGCCCTGCGTCTCGTCCGCTGGAGCCGCAGATCACTCGATCCTCCGCCGCTGCTGGATGTGTACGGAACCCTCGCGCTCTTCTTTACGGACGCTCACAAATATCGCACTCTTTCTGGATTGTGTTTTTTTTTTCCATTTCTGATGTTTCTCAATTGCTCTCCGATGCAGAGAAATGGGTAAACTTCATTCCAAACATGGTAAGACGGTATCTCTTTGGTTTTGCAGAGCAAGTCTTTGATATAGTTCTTTCGAGTAATCCATTTATACGACGTCTTTTCCTTTTAAAGCTGCTATTTGTAAAGCGAGGGAGAGTCCTGAAGGTGAGTATACTACTTACAAATAATAGAAATAAAAACGCTTTTATTTGAAACGGTTGAACTGGCTAAATGACTATTAAAACAAAGCTGCATCTTTGAACATTTGATGTAAACAAAAAGAAAAACGTTAGAAACAAACTTGAAAACTGTTTAACTGATAAATACACAATGATCATATGTATAAATTGTATCTTCTTGCTCTTTTAGGCGATAGTTTTGTAGTTAACGCGTGTTTGGCGAGGAAAGGACCGGATGACTGGATGGTTAAACAGAAGTATTACTGCCCGAGCTCTCGTGTAGATCAGCAGGACTGCCAGCAGAAAAATACCTGCGGACTGTCTCCACGGGTACGTGAACGCTTTTAATAACTTTTCATCACACGTGCATGTTAAAGGTGTGATGATTTTGGACTTCATTTCAGCCCAAGACTGCAGGAATCAACTGTTTGGGTGTTAAGTTATTCTTGACTGGAGAAATGTTGCGCACTTTGAAGTAAGGGATGCATGTACGGAACTCTTTCAATTTTGCATTTCCACTGATCAAAAACTTTGTTTTGTTGCGATAAACATCGTTTACAACTGTTTTTCTTTCCGTTGTTCTGCATGAATTCAGTTCATGGGTAGGCTAGTTGACATGAAATATCAAGAAGTGGCAGCGGTGTGACGCGCTGTAATTGATCTAAAACTATTTTAAACAAAGAATTCCAATTATTCTGTAATTATATACATGCGATTTTATGACCTCATGTTAACTGAGAGACTAAATGGAATATTTGTAAATTTAAGAATTAAGTTGTTGCATCACATAACTAGTCTATTTAAAATGAACTAGTAAAGTCAAAAACAGGTGGTTTAAAATGGTGATAAACTTAGGTTATAAGAAATGTTTACGCGTTAGAAAAAACACTTTTCTTTAAGCATGTGTGCATTTTAATGTCCATGTTGAATAAAAAAAGTTAATGGACATATTACAAGTCAACTACGCTTATTGGGTTTTGGATGGTAAAAGCGTATATCAGCAATATTCGCGTTGCAGTATGATCGTTGCCTGCTTCTAGAGGCCACACGCGCTTCTAGACCACCCAATTCACGCGCTTTTTGAAAACGATCGTGCCATTGTTTTGTGACGTCATCAAGAACAATAGTTTACTCTCTGGAAACACTCTGTAGTTTGAGCCCAACTATAAGAGCCAGTGGCGTCATTACCAGGAGTGATTAAAGGAGAATACACGTTTACCTTTAATGATGCCTGCTAAAACGCTCTCCACGGTGTCAGCTGCTGCCTTTGAAGCCAGAGGAGGAGATTTTGTGTTTTTATTCCTTTGAATGATAGGAAGAGGAAAAGTCTGGTTTCCAGGCAGGCTCAGGCTGTTTATTTCTGACAGACACATCATTTAGAGAGGAAATATCAAAAGGTAAATAAATAAGTAGGTTTGGCATATGTATTTGAAAGTATAGTTGGATTCTTATCGCCTTTCTTCTTGCAAGCAAAGAAGTTGCATGTTTCTATCTTGAATTTGCCCAACAAGGAAAATGTTTTAGCAGTCACGTTTAGACAAAAGGCGCGTCAACTTTTCACTTCGCGGCTCACATGGGTAAATGGTTTATTTGAACGTGGTGGGAAGAACTGTGTGAGGGCTAGGAACAGATGCAAGTTCTCTCTGTAGGTAATAGATCACGGCGGGTTGAAAGCATTGCAGGCTGACAGGCTGGTGACAGCGCTGTATTGTGAAGTAGAGAGAGGGGTGGAGGGAGGGCCAGTCTGTCTCAGATTTGGCATCCTAGTAAACACATAAGAGCACTGTCGTTTAGGAGAGGAGAAATCCTCTGGAAATACCTCAGAGTAAGCCTCTTTTGGTCAAGGGCTTTTGCAGAGTCTCAAAAGACTTTTTTGAGGGTTGGAGAGATAGTGAGAGATGCTGAGAGTAACAGAAAAAAGTGAAAGGCAATCCAGAAGGCTGCTATTAAACAGCCGTCTCAACCAGCAGGAGAATGCAGCCACAACTTCTTAAACCCAGTCCTCATATGTGGACGTCCAAACACAAACCCGATGCTCTTAAACTTTCAGAGTCAGGAGTGTTGCTGGAGAAATGCTGCATTTCTTTTCTAACTCTCTAAGAAAGTAGTGGCAATAAATGTTTATTTAGCATGTACGATGCATAGTACTGCATTGCAAGCAAATAAATTGTAAACACGTGTGGATTTTAGATCTTGTGGTCTGAAGGGGAGAAAATAAGTTTAAGGAGCGCTGATCGCATAGTTCTCGCCTGGTTCAAAGTTCACACAGTTTGAAGTGTATTACTTTTTTCTCTCTCTGCTGTGAAGAGGAGGTTTTATTGTAGCTGGAGAGATCATAATGCACTGGGCAACAGTTACAAAGTCTGAAATGACTTCATTGATTTACCTGATTTATGTTTATGTAACTTTATAGAGCCATAAAGTTTCACTTTTCTCTTTTAACATTTGCCTTCATTACTTAAATATGATAATCTGAACCAGGGTTTGTTTGAACAAAACCTGATTGTTTTTCCTCTGATGTACTAATGAGGAGTTTAAGAAACAATAGCAGTACTGAGAAGTGTGTGTGTGTGTGTGTGTGTGTGTGTGTGTGTGTTTTTTTCCAGTTGGTGTGAAGTGATTTGGCCAGGCTGGAAAATGATCCCCACTAGGGCTGCACAATTAATCGAATTTCTAATCGCGATTACAATTATGGATACCACAATTACGTAATCGTTCAAAGCGGCAATTAATCGTTCAAAGTCCACTTATGTTATTCAGTGTGCTTAAGATGCTTTTTTCTTTCTTTCTACATGTTATCTTAAGGGTTTTTCCATTGTTTTAGTTTTAGTTTTAGTATAACACTATAATACCATTTACATTTTTACTTTTTTTGATAATTTAAAGAAGAAACCAATCCGATGTATAGTTGACATTTGAGGCTTAATACTATAGGAAAGCACTAAAAGTTTTTCAGTTAGTGTTTTCAGCTTGTTTATTTTCATATAAAAATACGGCATGCAGTTGCATCAAACAATGGTATTAACATCATTCAATGTAAATTGTGATAATCGTAATTAATAATCACAATTACAATTTCAAAGCAATAATTGACAATTATTATTTTTGTCATAGTCGTGCAGCCCTAATCCCCGCTGAACGAATTCAAACATTTGAACAAATTTTTGAATAACTTAATTGGTGTGTGTTTAATGGAGTGTTGTGAGAATAAAAGAATGGGAGAAGGTATTTCCATAAATATTTATTTGGAAATGCTCATTTTGTTTTGACATAAAGCATCTTCGGAATCGGGACAATTGAATATTTTATGTAGGGATGAAATTTGAGGCTGGTTTAGCTGGAAAGGATTTGCATCCCTTTGTTAGTTCTTCCTTTTTGATTTGATTGAAAGTGAACTATTTGAGAATGTTTCAAATATTAATTGTATTATTCTACTGAGAAATAGGCCTATTGATTGGATCAGTGTGTGGAGTCTTTATTAAAAACGTTTTTTTTTTTTTCTTATTGTCTCTGGAGTTTTTTTTTTTTCATGGTCTTTAGTGGTACTTTAGAATAATGTTGATACTATAAAATACACATCTTTTAAAACCAGCTTGTCACAAGTTATTATTATAAGTTAAACAATCTACTTAAGATTTTTCTTATTGAGAAAAGTCGCTCATAAACCTCACTCATAAATGCAGGCTGATAATACTGGGACTAATAGAGGCTACCTGGAGAGTTAGTTAGTTATAGCAGCTGTGCTGAAGTTCTGACAGTTGTATGTGTCTGTGTTGCAAATGTGGTTCCCCTTCAGGAACTCGAGCTGCGTCGGAAAACGCTTTGGGAACGCCTTCAGTGTGACCATGCTCTGAATCACATGTGAAATCAGTACAGTAGATGGGCAAGACGTCATAAGTGGGTGACGTTGCGACCAGAAAGCTATAAAAGCACGTGCGGTGGAACCGGCGTCAGCTTTTTGTCATTCAGCAAGCGCTCTGTGTGTGTGTGTGTGTGTGTCAGTCGCTATCTGTTTGTGAGTCTTATTTAGTGTTGTTTGTCTACTAATAAGCTCCATTATGTCAAGCTTCAGCCAAAAAGAAGCATTTGGGCGAGAGCAGACAGCATTCAGGCTGTGTGTTCCTCCCTGCCCGTGCTATATTTTGGGTGGGGACACACACAGTTTGTGTGTTGTCTGCTTGGGAGTGAAGCACGCAGAGTCAGCTCTCGAGGGAGCTGCCTGCATTGCGAGCGTTTGTTACTGCCTTGCTTCGCTCTCGGAAGGCTCTCTTTGAGGAGGGAGCCTTCACCGGCGTTTCTCGCAGCGCCGGCTCCGCTTTCGCCGAGGTGGAGCGGTGACTGTGCTCGTGGGGTTCACATATGGATCCGGTGGAGGGAATGTAGAGAGGTTGATATATTGTTACACAAGCATATTATGCCTAATATTATAATGAGCAGCTTTACTGTGGAGCGGAGCTCGCACAGTTAGCTCTCGGGAAAAAGAGAGGGGGCTGATTGTGCTTTACCCGCTGTTAAACGCTCCGCTCTCGCCGGGCACGCAGTCCGAGGAGTGTGTCCATGCCTGTGATCTTGCGGTTCCAGTCCCGCTGCTGCTGAGGCACGGCGGCGATTGAGATCGTGGGGAGAGAGAGGTTTGGAAGCCCGCGCTGCGGTTTCTTCCCTCTCTGAGTGAGAGCTCGCTGCTGCAGCTATCTTTCTCCGAGGAGATTGATATTGTTTTTGTGACCGAGCGGCTCCCCGCCCCGCGCCGCAACGCGTGCATTACATAATTTTCGGTTTTGATAGGAATCTTATCACACCAGACCATGTTTACTTGTCTGGTTGTTTGGCTGCATTTTATTCTGAGGAATTAAAATGAAGTATTTATTCTGACTATGAGAAGTTAGATATACAGGAGCTCTTGGTAATAAATAAATAAATTTACTCGAGTGAGAGCACGCGTTTACCTCTCTTCCTCCAAGGAGGTTGAGGTGGTCAACAGGGGCTGCTGGGCGGAAGCAGCCCCAACCAACCGTGTTCCAGCTCCTCATATAGGGAAGAATTTAGAGTCAGAGTGGTGCTCCCGGGCCGAAGGCTTCTAGTGGAAGGTGGATCTGCGGACCGTCATTCTCACCGGATAGTCTTCGGCTAAAACGTCCTGACGCCTAGGGCCCAGGACTTCTGAGGGCTGGCCCCCACTGGGGAAGAGCGGTGTACAGCGCTTTTCTCAGTCACCGCCCGGAAACATAGCAGTACTAAGAGGCTCGCTACCTCTTCTGAGGTTTCTAGGGCAGCTAGTTTGGCCGTTCCTTGCCGGTCCGCCACTTCAGGGCACCGACCTAGCCACTCTAAGTGCACCAGAGGCCAGTCTCGAGAGACTTGTTCCCTTAGTAGGTCACCTGGTGGTGTGGGAGCCCCGACCAAGCGTGTCTCATTGGGTCTTGCCCCGAGCAGGCTCTGATTCTATCAGTCTAGTCTTCCTAGGAGATGACGCGGGTCTGAGGACATGGTGCTTCAGGGCGCAGCGGTCTCCGGCGAGCGCCTCTCTCCTCTTCGGAAGTTCCTAGAGCAGCTAGTTCGGCCGTCCCCTGCTGGTTCGCCGCTTCAGGGCACCGACCTAGCCACTCTGATTACACCAGAGGTCAGTCTCGATAGACTGATTCCCTTAGTAGACCTTTTTGGCAGTGTGGAAACTTCTGCCAAATGTGTCTCAATGTGTCCTGCACACTGTAGAAAGAGGCTACCGAATACCGTTCTCCTCCGCCTCGCTTCAATGGGGTCATTCCCACTATGGTGGGCCCCAAGCAGGCTCTGGTAATGGAACAAGAAGTTAACACTCTCTTGAGGAAGGAGGCCATCGAGGTGGTCCCTCCTCTCAACAGACAGTTTTGGTTCTACAGCCGGTACTTCATCATTCCAAAGAAGGATGGAAGTTCCTGAGGTTTGCTTTTGGGGGCAAAAGCTTACCGGATTCTTCCGTTCAGCCTTGCACTCTCACCCCGCACTGGGAACGAAGTGTGTGAATGCTGCTCTGGCTCCTCTGTGACTCCAGGGCATCCACATACTCAACCAAATCGACGATTGGTTGATATTAGCTCAATCTGAGCAGATGGCGGTTCGGCATCGAGATGTCGTTCTCACTCACATGAAAGAGCTGGGGTTTAGACTTAATGCCAATAAAAGTGTGCTTTCTCCAGTGTAGAGAACTACTTATCTGGACGTGGGGTGGGATTCGACCACGATGCAGGCACGTCTGTC
>NW_015632715.1:183516-194220 GCF_001515625.1 Sinocyclocheilus rhinocerous
ATATTAGCTCAATCTGAGCAGATGGCGGTTCGGCATCGAGATGTCGTTCTCACTCACATGAAAGAGCTGGGGTTTAGACTTAATGCCAAGAAAAGTGTGCTTTCTCCAGTACAGAGAACCACTTATCTGGACGTGGTGTGGGATTCGACCACGATGCAAGCACATCTGTCTCCTGCTCGGAGCCAACATCCTGTCGAGGCAGGGGCCGAGGCCCGGGGAATCAAGGCTTCATCCCGAGGTGCTGAAGCAGATGTGGAGAGTTTTTGGCCAGGCTCAGGTGGACCTGTTTGCGACTCTGGAGACATCGCACTGTCCCCTCTGGTTCTCTCTGACTCATCCAGCTCCATTGGATGTCACGGTACAGATTTGTCCGAGGCTTCATCTGTATGCCTTTCCCCCGATCTCTGGCCGCGTGGGCATACTCGTTCCCAAAGTGTTTTCCGATGCAGCTCAAGTTCCTGAAGGGGAATGTCTCCAGGTTACGAATATAACCATTGTTCCCCGAGGGAACGAGACGCTGCGTCTCAGTGCCATACTTCCGGCATCCCTGTGAGCACTTGCTTCATTCCTAGAAGCTGACGCCGGTTCCACCGCACATGCTTTTATAGTTTCCTGGTCGAAACATCACCCGCCCATGACGTCTTGCCCATCTATTGTACTGATTTAACATGTGATTCAGAGCATGGTCACGCTGAAGGTGTTCCCAAAGCGTTTCCGACGCAGCGTCTCGTTCCCTCGGGGAACCATGGTTACATTCGTAACCTGGAGACGTTCAGATGGTGTGGACGGTGGGCAGTCTGAGTCAGGAATCTGTTTGATGAGTGTGTTTGTGTTGTGCTGTGTTAACGGGCCTTCACACACAAGACTTTATGTAGCACTGCCTGTTACATTTTCCAGTCTGGTTTTCATAGGTCCTTTGCTATTAGTAAATTACACTATAAGTTCTTGTTCAAAAAGAGGTAGGGGTCAGATTTGTGGCCTTGCTGTCAGCATGCTGAACTGTGGCTCTTATGTGGGCAATGCAAATTTAAGTCTAGCTCCATCATGACCTGTCCTCTATATGAAACTTACTGTTTACCTTTTTGTACTGCATTTTAGTCTAAAGTCAGTGCAGTGATGCTCTTGTTCCCTTAAAAGTGATTGATTGGTGTTGTGCCATGTGGTGCAGCTTTGTCATTGTGAGGCTTACAGCTGCATTTACTGGTCATTCTGTGTGTGTTAGTCCCATTACCTAGCTGTTTTGAACCTCTGCCACTATAGGCATCAGTCAAACTGAGATCGGACCTTTGTCCACACCAGAGCATGTGAGCGAAGCGGAGCGGTGTGACGCTCCGCTACGTTTTCCGCTCTATGGACGTGCGCTCCACTCAGTCGCTCTAACTACCCAAGCAAGCGCTCCGTTAATATTCCGCTCACGCTCACCGTAAACCAATTCCCGCTCAGATCCCGCTCCGTTCTGTAAAGAACAAATTTGCGTGCATTATATTAGATTATAAATTACTGCTGCCTATATCTAGCCTACATTCTGAAGGACTACCTATTGTTTCGGGTCAGTTTTTTTTTTTTTTATAATATTTTAATTGGCCTAAGTGGTGTAGGCTAATATCTTCTGTACTCTGTAGTTCTGTATTTAGGCCTATATACAGCTGTGTGTTGGCTTAGGTCTACAGTTTAACTGAGATTATTTAATAACTACGGAGCTCCGAATATAATTCGAATTAACAATTCGTTTCTACGACGTCAGCAGGTTTTATTATTTTTTAAATTAATTTATTATTATTTATTAATTTTAAGCAGTAATGATTTTAATAAGTAATTACGAAATATAATAATTCGTTCCACGATTTAGGCCTACTATAGGGAATGAACGAATTAACGAACGAATGAATTCGTGGCAGCTAAGCCTAAACAAGAGAATGAATACTTAATTCGTGGCCATAATTTAGACTAAACGAAAAAAATAATTCTTAATTCGTGGCCATAATGTAGTCCTAGCATAAAAGAGAACTAGCCTATTCTAAATTCGTGGCTGTGATTTTGTCTGCATGTCATGATCGGGGCTCCGTACAACCGTATATAACCTTAGCCTACCTGTTTATTCATTTATTATGGTATGTAACTAGCTCCTTTGCTGCACCATGTTTGCGTAGCACATCTTCGTGCTTTCTGTAATCAATATGAATCTGTACTAACTTTAACAGTCTCCCCGCACTCCCTCTCAGTTTCTTCTCCCTGCTCATTCTTAACTTTGATTTTTACTTTACATTTATGTATAAGGCTTGCAACTTCGTTGAAACAATATCTGAACTCCATAACTGCTCTACTATTCTCGATCTCTACAGATTCTCGATCTCGAACAAGCAAATCACCAAACGGCATTCTGGGTTGAGCGAGCGGCGCTGAGCGTATTGAGCGAGCGGAGCGGAATCTTCAGAAAGGCGCTCTGCGCTCTTAAGGAAATATTACCACTCCGCTCCGCTCCGCATGCTCTGGTCCACACTGCTTTTACACTGTATCGCAGGATTCACAGCTTTCAGTAAGTTAGCACCTCAGTGCTAAAACCAGTCCAAATCATACTATCAAAGAAGAAACTCAACATCATAACTCTAAAATCAGTCAGAATCATAGTGCCAAGACCAGACGATGTTGCTGCTTTGAAATGTGGCTTTTGAAAACCACTCTGAAACCAGTTGACACAACAGTTCTAAACTAGAGCAAACCAGACAACATCACAGCTTTAAACACAATCTCCAGCACAGTCAAAAGCAGCCAATAGGTCAACTATAAACCAGACTTGATCATGACTTTGAAAGCATTCTATATCACTCTGTGTGTAGTATCACTCAGAGACCAAACACTTTGAAGCCCAGATCAAATAGAGAACTGTAATTCTAAAAATAATTTCTTTTGGAATTTCAGAACATTTTGGGGGGGAATTTTTTGGATTCCAAGGCTTGCTATTCAAACCTTTCCTGACAACCAACACACTTTTTCTCTCTCTTGCGGTCTTTACTACAGAATGGTCTTTGTTGTAACACAAATAATGACAGTATATGCACTATATCCTTTGTCTCTGTTATTCCCTTCCCAATATCCAAAGTATTTCTTTCACTTTAAGCTTCAAGTGTGGTTGTCACACACTTACCCTCAGACTTCTTCTCTTTCTGTTCTAAACGTCAGGCTTACCATGTCTCTCCAGGGCTGGTTGAGAAAGGATGACAGAAAGAGATTGAAAGACAGAGGGTGGGGGAGGAAGTGAAAGGGTGCCTCTGGGGAGTGGGACAACACCTGGCTCCAGTGTAGGGCTGTTGAGGGGCGCCTATGAGAAAGGAAAAGAGGGTAAGAGACGAGAAGGGAGGAGGGGAACAGAGAAGAAGTAGATTGTTCTTCCATGACAGGAAGAGTGAAGGGACCTGCCGGTGGCTGCTCTGTCACCTCGTTTATCAAGTGGTTGTCATTGTTTAATGTTAACTTTACTGCCACAGACTGAAATAACTCATTTTTTAAAAATCCTGGAACATGCGCGCGCACACACACACACATAAAATACAGGATTTTAACAGTTTTGTTCAATAAAACCCTATGATTTCTTGCTTTTGATACTTTATTTGAACTAATTATTATTGCCTCATTGCTATTATATATGTATTTTAAGTAAATTTAAAGGCTATTGTTCACTTAACCTACATCTATTTCTATTACCACAAAAATGAATGATGAATTATAATATTTTATTATTAGTAGACCAGAACACGTGGACATGTTGTCATTCTTACACTATAATACTGAACTTTGATTTCAGTGATTTGGACTATGAGATGGACACTTGCTGTTTAAATCTGTTGTTTACACATTTCTATGAGTACTTTTAATACTTAACATTTTTAATAATAATAACTTTTAATAATAAAATTTTAATACTTGATTCTAGTGGACTCTTTGCATTTATGTAATGTGAAAACCCAACTGTTGGGGTTAATTGAAACATTTTTTTTCTTTTTTATATTTATACTTTTTTATGGTACACTACTGAATGGCAAAGTTGCAAGTTTAATCAAATGTTCTTTAAAATTGTTGATTTTTTTGTGGGAAATTAATAGTTTAGATTAATCGATTAATCGATAAATTAGGCGATAGATTAATCGAAATAAAAATAGTTGTTAGTGGCAGCCTAATATTAATATATATATGTGTGTGTGTGTGTGTGTGTGTGTGTGTGTCTATCAATCAGTGGTGTGCAGTGGTGTCAAACGGCAACCTTCCAGTCTCTCTCTTGAAACCAACACCGTTAGAGACTGGCTCCAAAAGGGAGTCAATCCCCCCCCACCCTCATGTTAAAATGGCCAACTTTACAGCAGAAAAAAATATGTTTACAGCCTGGTACAAAAAGTGCTTTTGGTCTATATTGCTAATTTTGCCCTTCATGACAACTGTGAGGAGGTGAATTTTTTTATGACTCATCCGTTTAAAATATATTAAGCCTTAAAGTTCTGCATAATTAAGGGCGTGGCCACTTGAGTGACAGGTGGATTGCCGCTGCTGTCACCACCGTCGAGCTAGGTGGGCGTGGTTTCAGCAACCAGCTCCCGCCTCTTGGTTTCAGCAACCAGCTCCACCCACATCCCGCCTCTTTGCCCAGGAGTGACATTGCTGCCAAGATGGCAACGGCTGGCTCTGCCCACTTTAGGCTTCAAAAATGCTCTTCAGAATTATTAGAAGATTATGAATCTGTGAGTCTGAGTCCAGGAATAGCAGCAAATGCACTAAATCTAAGTTGAGATAACCTGTAATGAAATGTGGAACTTGAAAGTCAGCTCTGAAGTAACTGGACTTTCCTCTCGAGTTACTCTTGGTTAGTAGACATGCAATGCTGGCTTGTAAGCACAAACAGAATGCACTGCAGTCACCTCAGTTGTAGTTGATTTAAATGGCTTGCCATGAGTAATGCAAGTGTGTAAGTACATGTGTAAAAATAGTGTTTAAGTATGTGTGGCATGGGGGCGTGCTGGGGGCAAGGATGGCGCCTGGCTAGGTGCATCAGAGAGAGAAAGTGTGTGTGTGTGTGTGTGTGTGTGTGTGTTGTGCATTAAAGCACATCTATCCGGATGTGCTCTAGAGATCAAAGTGCATGGAGGGAATGTGTAGACTGAGTTGCCAGGATTAACAGCTGAGAATTGGGCTGTGTTTTCTAAATCTCCTTAAACACACACACACACACACACACACTCCATAGGCACAAGCAGAAGAGCTCAGGACAGTGTTGTTCCAACCTCCTCAAAACCCTTATTTATTCAGCTGCTCTGACACATTTATGTTTCTTCTGTACTTCAAAGTGTAAGATTGAGATTCTTGATTTGTTATATGTAAATAAACATTTACTAGTATGTATATATTGGTAAACATGCATAAATAAAATCCTCAAAAAATTGTCACAGTTTCCACAAAAATATTAAGCAGTTTTCAATATTGATAATAAGAAATGATTCTTTAGCACAAAATCTGCGTATTAGGATGATGTGACACTGAAGACTGGAGTAATGACTGCTGAAAGTTCAGCTTTGCCATCACAGGAATAAATTAAGCTACATTTTAAACATTAACATATAATATTTTAATAATAATAATAATATTCCGTAATATTACAATTTTTTTTTTTCTCCAAAAATTAATACTTCGGTGAAAAAACATTAAAAATCTTACAGATCCCAAATTTATTTGATAAATTTGATAATTTGTTAGATCATAACATTATGATATAGTAATAAGAAAAAGCATAAAAGCTAATTTTTGTCACCATGTTTAATTCATGTTTTTATCACTGTCTGTCTGTATTTAGAGTACTTATTAAATAGTAATATTGAAGGATTTGGTAAATCTCTGACTTGATGTTTCCACAGATCTCCAGCTCTCTGTTACTCTGGTCTTTAAAGTCCTTCAGAGAGGAACAGGCTGGAGTTTCAAACACATTGTTTGAAAAGTCTTTTCTCGGCAGTTTAGTTATTCCTTTTCTCTGCCTTTAAAAAGAAAAGGAAGAGGGGAAATAGGGAGAGGGTAAAGGAGGGGTCACCTAAGGGGAAGAGAGAGTAGAACAAATGGGGAGCGCTGCTTCATTTTCAAGGCTTCAAAGCGCTCTCTCACTCTGTAGCTTTCATGATTTAAAGGTGTCTCTAGTAAATGAGAGCGTAGCCTCACCAGTACTGTATGTTTGCTTCATTTTATCTCGATAAGTGTCCTGTTGTTGCCTGCAAAGTTTATAAGATAGATGCTTTTATCTCTTAATAAATATTTTGCAAACAACCTCTTTCAGTTGAATCTGTCAGTGATACTGATACAGGATAGTAATATTGAAGGATTTGGTAAATCTCTGACTTGATGTTTCCACAGATCTCCAGCTCTCTGTTACTCTGGTCTTTAAAGTCCTTCAGAGAGGAACAGGCTGGAGTTTCAAACACATTGTTTGAAAAGTCTTTTCTCTGTATTTTAGGGGCAGTTTAGTTATTCCTTTTCTCTGCCTTTAAAAAGAAAAGGAAGAGGGGAAATAGGGAGAGGGTAAAGGAGGGATCACCTAAGGGGAAGAGAGAGTAGAACAAATGGGGAGCGCTGCTTCATTTTCAAGGCTTCAAAGCGCTCTCTCACTCTGTAGCTTTCATGATTTAAAGGTGTCTCTAGTAAATGAGAGCGTAGCCTCACCAGTACTGTATGTTTGCTTCATTTTATCTCGATAAGTGTCCTGTTGTTGCCTGCAAAGTTTATAAGATAGATGCTTTTATCTCTTAATAAATATTTTGCAAACAACCTCTTTCAGTTGAATCTGTCAGTGATACTGATACAGGATATGTGTTGTGGATGTTGTGTTAGTCTAGCTGTGAGAATGAATGCATTGTGTTAGGATGTAAAGAGGGCCTTCTAGCTCCTGTATTTGTATCGGCTGCCTATAGTCTTCCTTGAGTCTGAAGTCCTGCCCCACATCCTCTTTCAATAGGAAATACTGCACTTGTTAAGCCATTTCATGGTCTTTGATACACAAAAATACAGGATCAAACAGACTTGATAAACATAATCATGCTCACATCCAGTGTATTAAATCTGCATTTGTTAAGCTCTTTATAGCTACATTAGTGGATATGATATCTGTATCTTTATAGAGACAGAGAGTGTGTATGTATGTGAGTGCATGAGAGGCTAGAGTGCATGTGTGTGTGTTTTTATGGACAGTAAGTGTGGAGCACTTTGATGTGGATGAGGTAATGTGTGGGGAAATGTTTGCAATGTTAATCTCATCTGAGAAAATACTAAGGAGCCTGTACAGACACGGACACAAGCAGCACACACACTTTAATGATTTCTTTATATCCACCTTTAAAAAGAGCATAAACTGTACAGACGCATGTGTAAGGTTACGATCTAATCACCAGTATCGAGGATACCAGACACAACACCTTCTCCAAACACTGCGACTGCCAAAATGTAGCTGATATTGAGCAGTATTTTGCTAATCGCTTGACTGCTTGGCCATACTCAACATCTATAAACACCACACAAGTAAACTGTTCACATGGACACATAGCCTACACACATAAAAAAATCAAAATACTGAGAAAATCGCCTTTAAAGCTGTTCAAATGAAGTTCTTAGCAATGCATATTACTAATCAAAAGTTAAGTTTTGATATATTTACGGTAGGAAATTTACAAAATATCTTCCATGGAACATGATCTTTTCTTTACTTAATATCCTAATGTTTTTTTGGCTATTGCTAAAAATATACCCAAGCGACTTGGTCCAGGGTCACATATGTGTATGGCCATTGCATAGTCTTGCAAAGTATTCTCAATTTAACAGGTATTTAACCCTTCACACAAATGCTCATCAATGCAGGCACCTGTTGTTTTTGCTTCTTCAGTAGTTTCCATGTACAGTATACACATGCTATACTGATGAAAAAAGACTGAGGGCATATTTGTTTATGGGCAGGTTATGTAGTAATGTGGTCAGTTATGTCTTCATCCGACTTCATTCGGAGTTCTGAAGAGATGGCTGAAACTCCAGAATGAGAAACCAGCACTTTTTTGGTGTAAATAGTCTCCCGTTCAGCTCACTTTTTCTCTGCTGAGTGAGCTTTCTCTAATCTGTCCCTATGTTCTGTTGTGGCTGTTTGATGACAGGAGTGTATTATTGAGACTAACGTAATGTTTTCCATCCTAGAAAACGACATCAGTGACATTTAACATGCTAAACGTCTAATAATGCTCTAATTCTTCTATTATCTTTGCCTTAGGGCAAACTAACAATCTGAACAGACACACAAATACACAAGCTCATTCACTGCATTTCTGTTGCTCAGCTTGACTTGATTTAGAAACCTGTGATTGAGTAAATTAGCAGCATGTGTTTGGATTCTGGATGCGTGGAATGGGCTTTTTGTGCCAGGGTGGGTATACGATTATCAGGACTCGTAACTTGAAAAGGCTTAAAACATTGAATCAAGGGCTGTTTTACACACATTACACGGTACACTACAGCCACTAACAGTCCATCTTCTGCCAATCTCCCCTCACTGTTTTCTACACCAGATCATCTGTGTTCAGTCCAGCCAGAATGTTTTTTTTTTTTGATTTTACAGTTTGAGCTCACTAACTGATTGTTCTGCTGACTTTCAGCCATAAGCAGCATCATATACCTAATCGTTCAAAGCAAATCGAAGAGAGTTGATGTGCATTACCATGTCTGTCAGCAGGTGAGCATTTACAGACCCTCCAACTCAACTTCCTGCTGAGTTAATGGCCCAGCCGACTCTTTTAGGGGTTTAGTTGGATCTCACGGCTTTGAGATTGACCATTTTGCTTATTCTCACTTCCAGATTGTGCTGAAGAACTGACGGGCCATATTGCTTGCAACTTAAAGAACACAAATCCATCACAAACGCTGTGTAATCGAGCATTTTCCTGGCATTCGCTTAAACTTGAATGAATAATAAAATAAGAAAGCAGCAATGTTTAAAGAATGTAAATCTTTTTCTCTGTGAAGCTAACAAGCGCTCCCGGCGCACATAAACATATGCTTTCTACGGCAAGCCCCGAAGGGACAAATACACATCACACGCATTCACAGGGTGAAGTCACTTCATGAATTGCATCCTAGTACAATTGTCTCCATTTGCACGGCGCTTCTTTCTTCATGTTAATTAGCTGCCAAAATGGGGTGTTGCAATCCATGACAGTGAATCCGAGAGGAATCTCAGGGATAGTTGTTTAATTTGTTACCTCTCTTCCTGTCTTATTCTGTGAGTTTGACAGAGCCACAAAATTTCAGTAACAGCAGCGAGACATTGGTTTATTTGTTGGTCAGTGTGGCTTTATCATTAAAAAGCTGGATCACCCCAAAACTAAAATTGTCATCTTTTACCTGCTCTCATAACATTTTCTTCTGTGGAACATGAAATAAAATATTTTGAAGAGTGTTTTTGTCCATACAATGAAAGTCAACAGGGTCCAAAACAACATTTACTTTAATGTATGGACACACACACACACACACAAAACTTTTCAAAATACAGAAGAAAGTGACAGGTGTAGAAAGACATGAAGGTGAGTATATAATGGCCGAATGTTCATTTTGGGTGACCTGTCCCTTTAAGAGTGCAGTACTGACACTCAGGTTAGTAGTTCAGGTTGTCTGGGTTGTCTGTTCTGCTCATTATGAAGTGTGAGGTGCTTATGTAAGGTCACTGCACTTCAAACTCTTTCATCCTCACATGCAGGAAAATATGTAGGGTACTAGGTGGGGGGGGGAGTCATTTTTGGATTGGCCCTGTAGCTAGCGAGGACCTGTTTTGACACGCTAGCATATACATCCCATCTCCTGAGATCCTGCGCATGTAACTGTATACGCTTCAGGGCTCGCAAAATGTCAAAATCCCTAGTAGCCCTTCGGGCAGGCATTCTTCAGATTTTGGTAGCTCAAAAATGAATTTAACTAGCCCGAATAAAAGATATTGTATTTTTTCTTTAAATAACAAATCAAAAAGAGGTGCAACGGATCACAAATCTCACGGTTCAGATTATATTACATTATCATATCACATTTTGAGTCACAGATCGGATAATTTTTCAGATGTGTGAAATTGAAAATGTCAAACAATATACTAAATTTAAATTTTAAAACAAATCCCAAATCAAATAAATAAATAATACAAATAAAAGTAATTTCTCCATGCAAATAAACTAAGGTTTTATTTATAGGCTGCTGCCCCTTTAAGACCGAATGCACTGATCCAATATAATGATGCACGTGCGATTTCTTTCTCCACTGTTTACGTTCATTTACATGAAAATACTTGCCAAGATAGTTATTTTGAGATAATCGTGCATGTATGTGTCCATTCAAGCGAAAGAGGAATCAATTCTGTGTTCGTGCTCTGGCTGAAACGCCGCTCTGTATGTGCGCGCTTTGAGTGTGTGCGCGTGAGGACCGAACTGAATTCTTCATGCTCATGAATGGTTTAAAAACGCCTGAATGTTTAAATTGGTAAGACTTAGAAACACATGTAAATGATAAACTATAATCCGTTTCACCCCTACAAGCGAGTGAACAACACGAATCAAGGAAGGGATTTTATAACACTATTCAAGATAGCCCGTCGGGCAGGGCAGTGATACATTTTGGTAGCCCGACTGGAAAACACAATAGCTCCGGGACGTCGGG
>NW_015632715.1:202420-210349 GCF_001515625.1 Sinocyclocheilus rhinocerous
AGAGTATCCACTGAACGCAAACTGCGTATGCTATTCTGTGTCAGCTGTGTCAACGCAGATACATTGTTTTCGTTCAAATCAAAGCGTAAACAACGTAGAATCAATTCTCTGCCTGAAACGCCGCTCTGTATGAGCGTGCTTTGAGCACCGAACTGAATTCTTCATGCGCATGAATGGTTTAAAACGCTTGAATGTTTAAATTGGTAAGACTTAGAAACACATGTAAATGATAAACTATAATCCGTTTCACCCCTACAAGCGAGTGAACAACACGAATCAAGGAAGGGATTTTATAACACTATTCAAGATAGCTCGTCGGGCAGGGCAGTGATACATTTTGGTAGCCCGACTGGAAAACACAATAGCTCCGGGACGTCGGGCTAGCGATTTTGCAAGCCCTGCGCTTAAGCAAGATAACAGACATGCAAGATTAAACAGGAATTCAGTTGCAAGTCTTTTTCCGTCAGTGCTCGTGACTATATGTTGGTAGTTGATTGTCTCGCTGGTGAAATATGGCACCTGTAGGTGTGTGTCTTTGTGAAGGCTTAAATTGTCTTAAAAATGGAGTGGTTCTGGTTGGCTGTGGTTCACAGCGCTGAAACCCTCCATCTTTCATTCCTTGTTTTAATATGATTAAGACTGTGGTCTGTGAGTGTGAAAACCGAAGGTGACAGAGAAGGAGTGAGAAGGCGACAGAGAGAGACGACAGTCTTAATTAGGTTTTCCTGGGTTTGATGACATTCCAAGGCTGTGGCCTAGTGAAGGCTTGGTGACTGATCGTGTCTGTGTGTTTTATGTGTGTGTGTGTGTGTCTGGCCCGTGATCATGCAGAACTGTCATCAGCTGCGTAAATTGTCCATCAGCCCTTGTGGCATGGCAAGCAGACAGAAAATAGACACAGAGTTGTGTGGGACTTTCCACAACATGCACACAAACACGCATTCCCTTACCCACATACATTCAAACATACAGATACAGACACACACATACCCTAATGACAAAATGAACAAGGCTACATTCATATGTGGAATCTAATTTAGACACATATCCTCTAACCTGGTTAAGAAATCCCCCTGGCTTTCTCTTTGCTGTGAATTTTATTTTTCATAATGCTTACATATTAATGTGCCAGACACTTCGGGGTGACGCTTATACACACTTACACACACTTGACAATGTGTGTGAATGTGCTTCCAGGTTTAAACTATTACCCTTGGAGAAGTTGTATGATACTGTTTGGCATGTGGTGCAGTAGTTTGAGATCCCTAATCTAGACAGGCACCACAGACTTGGACAAAAGGAGCTTCACAATGAGCTTTATAATGAAAGGAGTTGGTTAGAGTAGCTTTAACTCTATAGCATTAAGCATATATATTCTCACAAGATAATAATGTAACAAGGTTGTAACAAGGTTCAGTGTATGGAAGGAAGAAGACAGGGTCGGTGTGACTGGAACTCGTATTTTATTTGACTTCTCCAATATAACACAAAAGCAGTTGCGCTCAACGCACTTTAAACAACTCAGCATAAGTTAAATATAACTCCAAATATAACTTCAGTTTCAGCATCCACACTCCAGCCGGTACAAGTCCCAGTCAGTCTCTCTCTGGCCAGTCTCCTTTCCCAGTGACCTTTATCTGGTCTCTCCACGCCAATTACTGAAACAAGACAAGTTTGTCATTTGCACTTGACCCACTTACGCACCGCTCGTCTCCTGTCTCTCTCTCCCGCTGCAGACCTCGCTGAACCACGCCCCCTCACCACATCCGGCTCCTAGATAAATCAGATTGGTTTGTTGCACTTCCCCTAATCCCCTGTAAAAAAATTTTTAATGCATTTCCATGAAATAGTTTCAAGGTAGGTGCACGTCCCAGCATAAACGCTCCAGATAAATTATTTATGAAAGCATCTACGTTCACAAACCACTTTTAATTTTAACAGAAAAGCAAGCATACTGTATGTATGATTTGGCATGGCAGCCAATATAATAACCATTGCCTTACCTAATGCAGCAAAATTCTGCATTCGGACCAGGCCCAGTTACAAAATCAATCACTGAGGGTCCATTGTCCATCGTAACTCCAATTTAATTATAAATGAATCCCGCATTTATATGTGGATTTGCATTTAAGTGTGTATGTGGCTGCTGGACAAGCATGAAAAGCAAAAGTTTTATTCAAATTCTGAATATGTATTATATAAAGTACATATCGCCTAGACAGCACGCAAAGAGCACTCTAAAAAAGCTGTCACTCATCTCAATTCATCACAATCTCATAAAGTTCTGTTATAATCAATGAAGATGACTACGCAGTGAATCTCTTATTTACATAATGTTTACATTTTGTTAGTGAGAATTTGTGAGCATGCAGATCAGCACTGGACAAAAACACAGAGCGGCGAGTGATTCTGTCTAATGTAAACACCTCTGATTGGTCATTGCGTTCAAGAAATCAGCAGATATGTCTGTTATTGGCTTCACTGCTCACGCTGTGAAAACACGTCGTAAATAGAAACATTCAACGCTCAACGCTCTCCAGAGTGCAAACGCTGATACACACTCGTTTACCAAGAGGGGTCGGGCCCCCCGGTTCCCCTTCTGGGGCCGTGCCTGTTTTAAATGATTTTAGAAGTATTTTCATCACAGTGGCACAATGTGCCAGCAAAACGCAACCAAATAAGTCTGTCTACCACTTATGTACATAGACCAACAAAAAGCATCCTGTGTGAACAGTTCTTAGTCTGTGTCTCTCTCCTGCTCTTAGTTCTTCTTTAATTCACTCTTATATTTGTCTCTTCATATTGAAAGATTCATTTAGGCAATTTCCACTGATCACAAGGCCAACAGAAACACAGCACTGGAGTGCTTGATGTATGTTTATATGTTTTGGCAAATCAGTAATGTGGGTTCTGTGGGCAACTCAAACTTCTCTTCTTTCTTGTTTTGGCTTGTGTTAAAACAAAAAGATCTAGTTGGTTTTCCACAGAGTGTGAAACATGGTGTCTGGGAAAGAGTTTCTGGTTGCTGGCACAGATTGAGTGAAGCCCTTGTTTATGTTTCGCAAGCCTTTTCATGATGCTGCTGAGGCAAAAGACCCACAGCAGAAATGTCATTGTTCCATCTGTTATAAACATTTATAAACACAAGCCAGTAACAAATATGGACATGAATGTGTTCACACCAGAAGCTAGTCACAGGACACAAGTTCCCTCAGATGTGTTCCATTCTTTGTTTAAAATGTTGCTCACAAGACTTCATCTGTGAAATTACAAGATAATGCTTTTAATCAAAGCCTCTTTCCTTCTCTTTCACCCCCCTGTTGAAAAAACCAGCATATGCTGGTTAGGTATGTTTTGCTTCACACGCAAACTCTGTCCCTTTTTTCTTATTGAGTTTTCAGTTGTGCTATAAATGGCACTTAGTCTCCATACATTAGTGAGTGACCTGAAGCACATGGTCACCCCCTCACACACGCTGAGTGTGTACAGATCCCTCTTCAGCCTCTCATTACACAGCTGAAGAGAGATCAGCCTGTATTGATTACACTCTCCACAGCCAATTAGTCTCTGATGTTATCTGGAAAGTGTACAAAAACATGCCATTTAAAAAAAGGACTGTCTCAGTGGTCTAAGTCAATGCAAGGCAGTTTGTCCATTTGTTATGTAGTTTGAGTTGCACTGCACTGCAGCCGTCCTATTTGGAAGGTGGCTGGATTTCATTATTTAAAAGTAACATAAATATATACCATGGTAATTCCATGGTGTGTATAGTTTTAGATATTTTGTAATATTTTAATTAAGTTTACATTTTTATATAATATATTGTAATATTTTTTTACAACAATAGATATTATATAATGATTATTTATCAATTGTAATGATAATAATGATTATTATTGTTGTTGAAAAAGTGATATCATTATTCATAATTTATATAATAATGATATTATTTATATTTGTATTATGTCATTTTGATGTCCCTATAGTACTCATACTCAGGTGTTACCAGTATCTATGTGAAATGTAATTGTTCCGTGTTTCTGATAAAAAAATGTTTTATTGTATTTGTAATACAAAGTGAAACATTCTTGGATTTGTGAAAGGCAATATTTAAATAAATATGTTTGTTATTATTGTAAGAGCTGTGTGAGATGTTTTCACATATAGTAGACTGAGGTGGGAATGAGAAAACAGAAGCAGAGAAGCAAGAAAAGGGGCTTTAATATATGAGGGTGAGTGGGACTCTATTGAACTTTTTATAAAGTGACTGAGAAGGGCGGACAGACGCCACAGTGATTGTGCTAAACGCCACTTAGAGGTGAAGTTCAGGGATTAGTGAGTTTCTCACAGCCCTCAGTGTCATGCGCAACAACACATAGCCACGCATCCACATTCTCAAACACAGCACACTCATTCGAAATGGCCAAGTAGTGCTTTAGCCAAACTTGACCTTAAATGATAGAGAGAACAACAAAATAAAGAAGAGAAGGAGAATTTCTGCTGACCGATTCTCATTTCAACCAACTGAGAAGAACTCATTTATAATACAGTCCATCCATCATCCAGACAGCACATAATTAACGTGTTCCCCTCACATGCTGTCGGCCTCTCGAGCATTATGGTGAACGTGTGTTTGTGTGCGTGGCTCTGTGTCTCTAGTGGCTAGTGTATGGCTTGAGGCACTTCAGCAAGATATTTAGTGTGCCTGTCTATTGTGGATGAAGACAAAGCAGCTCCTCATTGGCAGAAACAGCATGTACACACACGCAGCTGCAGAGCTTCAGCAGAGGCTGTACGGTCAGTCTTTGGGCCAGAGAAATTAATTGTTAGTATGCAGACAGCTGGAATGTTGAAATGAGACAAAGGTAGCAGGTGTGTTGAGACAATAGTCTCCTTCTAGACTGATGGTTGGTTTGGAACATGACAAAAGTGTTATAGATGGCTGCTTGTGCATGTGTAGCATGGATTAATATCTTAGATGAGACACTCCAGTATCCAGGGTAACCTTACATTGTCTGTTATGGGATGTGTAGACAGGATCATATCAATTTTAGCTGTTTCTCTCTAGGTTTTTCAGTCACTCTCTAATGTCATTCATCTAGTCTTTGGAGATGTTCAAGTGTGCTAGTTCAAACCCAGCCTGCATCATGTGCTCATCCTGTTCACCCTTTTCACTATAATTTCCTGTCTTTATAATAGAAATTGCACAAAAAAAATCATTTTTTGTCTCAAATACTGTCATCGCTTTAGTTTGGCATTGTTCCTTGTCTGAGAAGTGTCATACTATCATCTTACAGTCTTTTTCTTTTGAAGAGGCCAACTCTCTTTGCCTCTCTGTCTCTGCAGGACCCATTGGATGAAGGTTATGCTGAAGGTATCAGTGATGAACATTATCGTTTAGAAGGTAAAGTACCTCACTATATCCCCTGAGCAACTGGTATTCTCTTGCATATTGCTCCTGATCTCTCCTCTGCTCTTATATAAAGAGCAGTTTCATTATTTCTTCTGTTAAATCATTTGCACGATATTAGCATGGTATGATTTATTTCGTGTAATTTTTATTGAGTCATTTGACTGTAAATTGAAGGTTGTAATTTGCAAATTAAACTCATAGTAGCATGTTAAAAGATTTATTGTCAAGAATCAGATACGGATTTAAAGCTGATATTCCACCTCCTGTTGTTGTAATAAAAAGATTTGCTTGGGGATCAAGATTCTTATCTAGGGTTTAGGCAAATGAAAATCTAATCATTTGACTATGAATTGAAGGTCATGATCAAGAGGCTACAACAGGGTCAGATTTCTGTTCAAACAACATTTACAGCTTATAGGCTATGTGCTTTAAAGTTATCTGTGGTGTTATTGTTGCCTCATAATCAGTAGTTAAATTGTACCTTGTCTGCTACCTATGGAATTGGATCTGGCACCTTTTTAGTGGATCTGTGAAAATGTAAAACAAAGATCTTTGTTAATCATATGTTCATGCGTCTGTCATGTATTATTTTGGCACATACACAGAGAGAAGACAGTGGTTATATACCAGTGTATTTAAATTCATGTAAGAGAACGATATCCTTGAGTGTAGCTTTTTTAAATTTAATGAGAGCAATGTAGTTTTTTAGTTTCCCCCAAACCTGCTGGATTTGTCATTACATTAGGACGTCATAGTTTGCAAATTAAGTTCATAGCAGCATGTTAAAAGATTGTTTAGGCAAAAAATCTACTCACTTATTGTAACAGTTTTACTGCACTTTAGCCTGTACCAAACATCTACACTGAGGAAACACACCCTGCTTTAGCTATTAACCAGTCAAAACACAGTTTATTCTGAACTCCAGGTGAACCTTTAGATTCAAAGCCACCTTTGGGACGCTGCCAAGCTGTCCTCTGTGTTGTATAGCGTGGTTTTTAAGCTCCGTCACCGGAGCTCTGTAGCGGGTTTGGCTGTCTCATCAGTCTGTGGGGAAGGACTTTGACTATTGCTGTGAGAGTTAGCACTTCCTTTGTGTGTATGGTGTGTGTGTATAGTTTCTTTGTGACCATTTGTTAGTCCTCTAGATAAACAGCTCCTGTATATTGTGAGCTGGCTGGCTTTGGCCCTGGAGCTCAGCATTGCCTTTGAGTTTCTGGCCCTGATCAAAAGCCCTGATCTGACGCTGTTTCCCTCCAAAAAACCTGTAAAAGCTCCCTGGGACGACTGCTCTCATCCTCTGGTGCTTTTCTTTTCTTTTTTCATCCTCCCTTGCCTCTCGCTGCAGAGGGACAAGACAGGTCCTCTTTGATCTGAGCGGATCAGCGGAGGAGAAGTGAATGAGAGAGAGAGAAGACAGCGAGAGATACTGTTGTGTCTGCCTATCCTTTTGGCTCGTACAACAAACAGTGTTTCAGATTTGACTTTGCTTAATTAATTAGAGATTCTGTTTTACAGACGGACTGATCCTGGGCCAAAAGGTTTGAGAATGGAACTTCAAAGCACAGGGATTTGGGGCAGGGGGGAGGATTTAGCCTGCAGGACTCAGCCTGGTGCTGAGCCGTGTCCTCACTGAGCTGCGTTAGATCTGCTCTCGTTTAAAACATCTCCATCTTATTACACAAAGAGACAAACTGCCTCTGAAATTTGGGTATTTAGTTCAGGAATAATCCTGACAGGCATTCTCTACATCAGAACGGGCCACTGTTAGACTTTGTTTTTCATGGCGACTCACTTTAAATTTGCTTGTGATTTCAGACATAGACACAAATAGGATATCGAGGATGTTTCTGAAGTCTGGCCTTAGGTTGTGATGGCAGCAGTTAGGCCTGTTTATGCCTTTATACTTACAGTGTTAGCTAGGCACAGAGCTGATTTCCCATAGTCTGCTCTTAAGGAATAGTTCACCTAAAAATTAAGATTCTGTCATTGTGTTGTTCTAAACCTGTATGACTTTTTTTTTGTGGAACACAAAAGAAGGCAGTTAAAGGGGTCATATGATGCGATTTCAATTTTTCCTTTCTCTTTGGAGTGTTACAAGCTCTTGGTGCATAAAGAAGATCTGTAAAGTTGCAAAGACTAAGGTCTCAAATCCAAAGAGATATTCTTTATAAAAGTTAAGAGTCAACCACGCCTACCTAAAACGGCTCGTTCTAACACACCCCACATGTCTACGTCACGATGTGAGAAGATTTGCATAACGCCGCCCAAACGTTCACGCAAAGAAAGAAGGCGTAACTTATATTCTCGCTGTAGTATTGTTGTTGCCACCGCCATGTCGTGAAGGCGCTGTGTGCTTCGTTGTGAAAGCGAAACTACTTTGTTTGACCTTCCAAAAGAGGACGATATCGCTTCGTCATGCCTGGAGCTGATCAGTGCTGGTCGCTGAGGAAATACTTCAACTACGCGCTGTTGATCGCCGGATCGGCTTTCACCGTGGACGAAGCGGAGTCAAGCCC
>NW_015632715.1:210981-214782 GCF_001515625.1 Sinocyclocheilus rhinocerous
GACTACAATGCCGGCAGTTCTGACTCACATTCTGTAAGTACGTTTTCATTTAAAGGATTTGCCACTGATGATTCAAACGCGAGTTTTGGGCAGTGTGGATTAACGTTAGCACTTGTTGTTTGTCATTTCTCTGATCACAAATGCAGACAGGGTTTTATGTTTACGCGGCGCAATGCAACGCAACGCGTAAAAAGACAGTATAAGTCATTATAATCCATAATTATGTCCTCACTGGATGCAACAAATGCCTCGTTTGTAATGGGTTTTAATGTTTATGTCTCGTCGCTCCGGCCGGACACGGCATCAACAGTATGTGTGGGGCGTAACATTTCCGTCTCACGCTTGAGGTATTCGGCCAATCATAACGCACTGGATAGCTGGCCAATCACAGCCCACCTTGCTTTTCAGACCGATGAGCTTTGTAAAAATCAACGCGTTTCAGAAAGGCGGGGCATAGAGGAGAAACAATAATGTACAGTATGTGGAAAATAATGTGTTTTTTGAACCTTAAACCGCATAAACACATTTCATTACACCAAATACACAAAATAATGTTCTTTTTAGCAACATCATATGACCCCTTTAAGCTCAATGTACAGACACTGTGAAGCTTCAAAGGTAAAATAGCACAATAAAGGTAGCCCAAAAGACTCTAAATATTCCAAGTCTTACAATAGTTTTGTATGGAAAACAAACCAAAATTCAAGTGGTTATTGACGGAAAATCTTGCTTTCTTCAGCCAAAGAACCCAAATCTCAGTTGTGACATATTAAACTCGGCATGTCACGGTTGGTTAAGTTACATGCAAGGAACCAGTGCCGTTTAACATCATTGACGTCAATGCTGCCACATTGTGTTTTGATTTAAACTGCTTACATTTTGATCTGCTGTCTTGGTTCCTCTGGTTTTTTCCTCATCCTTCCTAAACATCTTAGAGAGTTTTGCCTCACCATTGTTGGCTTTGGCTCACTTAGTGGAGATTGTAAGACACTCTTCTTTGTAAAGCTGCTTTCGGGTGATCCATTGTGAAAGCTCTGCCACTGCATAAAAAGTGGTCCTGAATTGAGATGTGGACATGAGCTATGTGTGTGTGCTACATGTCCATCCATGTTTTCCAAGACTCTAACAAAGTGTGTAGAGGAACATGTAGGCTACTTCTGAGATTAAAATCAGGGTGTGATAGCAAATTTTGGCTGAAGTTTTATGTCCCATACTATCAGACTGTATGAGTGTCTTCAGTGTAATGCACTGGACTGCAATAGTTCAGATGACATGGCTGGATTCAAAAATAGCTGGGTGCTTCCTAGGCATTCTCCTTTAACTCTTTCCCTTCTCTCTTCTCTGTCTATTTTAGTTCATATATGCTCATAAAGCTGTTTCTCAGTATTTTTTACTCATAAAAAAAAAAATCACAAATTAAGAACTGAATTGCACTTTTGAACAAAAGTAGAGGTACAGTCAAATGAGATGAAGACAAAAAATATATATACTGTATACAGCAAGAGCATTTCTTAAGTATGAAATTTGTTCCCTTATCATTATGTGAATTTGTGTCCCCATGCAGTGGCCCTGCCCCCTGAGAAGACTGACAGTTGTAGTGTGGAAGAGAGAATGCAGGACACTGAAGGCTCGGCCACTGTTGGACCACACAAACAATTACAGTTTGAGGTCAGTATAAAACACACATACATGTTGAGTAGGCTTTTTAAAGAAATTAATACTTTTATTCAGCCAGGATTAAAGCATTAAAAGTAAATTGATCAAAAGTCACACTGAAGACATTTATAATGTTACAAAATATGTATTTATTTCAAATGCATTTCTATTATATTGAAATTACTATTAATCAAAGAATTCTGAAAAATATGTATCATAGTTTCCACAAAAATATTAAGCAGCACAACTATTTTCAACATGGATAATCAGAAATGTTACTTAAGCTCCTAATCAGCATATTATAATGATTTCTAAAGGATCATGTGACACAGTGGCTGTTGAAATTTCAGATTTGCTTTCATAAGAACAAATTACATTTAAAAATGTATTAAAACAGAGAAAACAGTTATTTTAAATTGTAGTAATATTTCACAATATTGTTGTTTTACTGTATTTCTGTTCAAATGCAGCTTTGGTGAGCATTAGAGACTTCTTTTTAAAAAAACATCAACACAATCATGCCGACCCAGAATTTATGAACAGTCTTTTAAACGTGTGTTACTGAAACAATGATTATCCATTGTTGTTTATTAATCAGGAGTTGGAGTGCGCCGTATCAGTTGAAGAAGATAACCGGCAGGAGTGGACTTTCACCCTCTATGACTTCGATAACAATGGCAAGGTCACAAGAGAGGTAAGACCGAGACCTCTGTGCACTAAGGACAGTGACTGCTATCTTTTGTCATGGGAAAGCCCAGCAACAGAGACAACACTAACAGGACATACTAAGTAGATGTCGCTCACTGTCTTTTTTCTTCCACCGTGCCACACAGTTCCTGTTTTTCTCAGCCTCATAGTTGCTCTGCATTTACATTTAATTTCCACATGCTAAATCGCCTCAGATGTATAGCATGTTTCATGTTTGCGTGCACATGTGCCCTCCACTGCTGTCAGCATCTGTCTTCCCTCCCTGAGGCTATAGAGACTCTAATTAACACATTATTGTGGACATGTCTGTGTATGAATTATGAATAATGCATGTATCTTATCATTTATCACGTACAGGCTTGCACAGCATATAAAAGACTAATCAACCGTCTCGTGTCAGTGAAGATCTCTTAATTTCATGTTATTTTTCCCTCTCTTTCTCCCTGCATCCAGGACATCACCAGTCTACTGCACACCATTTATGAGGTGGTGGATGCATCAGTGAATCACTCCCCCAGCAGCAGTAAGACCCTCAGGGTGAAGCTCTCTGTCGCCCCAGACTCCAGCCAGAGATGGAGGAACTGCACCCAGACTAACACAGGTACACAGAGAGAGTTTTCTCCGAGCAACAGAAAATTAGTTGAGAGATATCAGGGAGAGTTCACTCAAAATGCAGTCATCGTTTACTCACCGTCATGTTGTTCCATAACTATATGACTGTATCATTTCTACCGTGGAACACAAAAGGGATTTTAGCAGAAATTTGGTGCTGCTCTTTTCCATACAGTGATGGAATGGAATGGTAACTGAATCAATCAAACTTGATCAAAAAGGACAAAAAGACACTATTTAAGAAGTCAATAGGACAACAGGTTTGTGTGATGGTCAAACTGAAATGTACAGTCATGGCCAAAAGTTTTGGCAGTGACATAAATTGTGTTTTGCAAAGTTTGCTGCTTCAGTATTTGTAGATTATTTTCCCACATAATTGTATAGAAACATTAAAAGTTTCATAAAAGTTTCTATGGTATACTGAAAAACAATGGTAAGCATATCATAAGTTTTAAAGGCTTTTATTGGCAAAAAATATAATGAGTCTGATATTTACAGTGTTGACCCTTGTTCTTCATAACCTCTGCAATTCGCTCTGGCATGCTGGATATTAGCTTCTGGGCCAAATCCTGACTGATGGAGATCCATTCTTGCCTTATTAGTTCTCAGAGTCACACTTTGTGGGCTTCTGCTTGTCCACTCGCCTTTTGAGGACTGACCACAGGTTCTCTATGGGATTGAGATCCGGGGAGTTGCCTGGCCACGGATCCAAAATTTCAATGTAATGATCTTCGAGCCACTGCTTTATCACTCTTGCTTTGTGAGATGGTGCTCCATCATGCTGGAAAATGCACGGATCATCACCAAATTGCTCATGGATCATTG
>NW_015632715.1:214980-219601 GCF_001515625.1 Sinocyclocheilus rhinocerous
TATAGGCGCATATTACTAACGCGCTCTTTAAATAACAAAGAAAAAATATTGCTCCAGACTTTAGGCCAGGTTTGAGTTGGTCTATGGCGCAGTCTATTTTCAGTTCCTCAATAGCAACGCGCCAACAATGCGCCTGAACACACCTCTTTTTTAGACCAGCACGCCCATGGGCGCGCAAATGCATTTGCTATTTAAACAACGCAGCGCAGAATGGGAAACTGAGAACTGCGTCGGGCTGAAACTAGCAAAAACACTTGCGCCGCATTGCGCCGGGTGTATGATAGGGCCCAGTGATTGGAAGCGCTTCTTCCCACCTTTTATAGCAATCAGTCTGCTCTTACAATCTAATTAGTATGATAGTGATTTCACCTGACTAGTACTCATTCACACTTTCACATGTGCTGCTGATATAATTAGTCAATTAATGTTAGCTGATCATTTTTGATCGTCAGGATCAAAAAACAGTGAATTTTTTTGTGAAAAGTTAATTTTTTGGCCAATGAAGCGTTTAGCAGTTATTTAAAATGCATCTCATCACTCTACACAATAATCTAGAAACAATGTGAATGAACACCACAACAGTTTAAGCAGCAAACTTTGCAAAACACAAAATTTATGTCACTGGCAAAACTTTTGGCCATGACAATATAGAGGTGGTGTCTAATTAAGTTTTTTTTTTTTTAATTGCACAAGTGCAGTCTGGACATGTTTTTAAATACCAAATTTTGTGTTCCATTATAAAAACAACAACAACAACAACATGAGGGCAAGTAGACAATGACAGAATTTTTGGGAGAACAATTCTAAATTCTTGTTACACTGTCTCCTACACTATTGCCCTCCTCCTTTTCCTCTCTTCCATGTCATTGCATCTCTTGTAAGATGAGTTCATATTCAAAGGCAGAAGACGACAGAAAGAAAAAACCCAAACCTCTGCAGCTCTGAGCTTTTGGATTTCTTTTGGAAAATGCTATCTTATCCCTCTCTGAAAGTCTTCTTTCAGATAGTCTTTTGCTGTTTGAAAAATAAATAAATCCACATTTAGCCACTTTCTAACCGTGTTACTTGGTAAAAAGCAATGTAATGGAGAACAGAAAGTACTCTGAAGAAACAGAAGTGTTTCAGTTTGTTTAGTGCTATCATCTGGGCTATTTATACCAGTCATGTATTTGAAAGAGAAGAGCCTTTGAACAGCAGCTGTCTTCATGCAAATTCACAAGTGTGTTTTTTTTATTTATATGAGGCCTGAGTTCAAAATAGAATAAATGAAGCATTGTTGTTTTTTCTTCTTTTATGAACCTTCAAAGTAAATAGAAAACAGGGAACAAAGGTTTCTTTCTTATTTTAGTTGGTCTTTAAAGCTGCTGCAGTATATGTGCACGTGTGTGTGATGCTATGCAACTCAACGTCGTTCTCTTTGATAAAGACCCCCTCTTCTCTCTCTCCCTCTCTCGCTCACTCTGTCTTAATCAGACACTCCCCATCCCAAGCATAAGGGAGAAAAGTGCATTGAGGACTCCAAGACTTCATGGAAAAAGTCAAGAGCCTTTCTTAGGTACTAGGAAATTAAGCTAAACAGACCACATCATATGCAAATCAGTTTCACACAGTAGTGTCTGTAATTGTTACATAAAACTACAATATATAAACTTCAGAAGAACATGTCACAGTTGAATCGTTTAAGAAATTAACATTAAATGGACATAGATTGGTTCAAGCCTGCTTTGTGTATACAACCTCAGAGCAATGTACTTGCTGTCATGACAATATGATGCTGTTGTATTAGGCGTTACCATGCTGACCAGCAAGGTTGTCAGCGGCACTGTGTGGATGAGAACTTGGAGAGAAGAAACCATTACCTTGACCTGGCCGGCATTGAAAACTACACATCCCGCTTTGGAACAGGTACAGATTTAATTGCAAAGAGTAAATGGAGACAATAGAGCTTTCTCATTTAGGCCCTACTCACACCTGGTGTTTAAATCTGTCTTGTGTGATCCAGTCACAGGCAATCTGCCCAAAAACATTGCTGTCTCAAATGCATCAGTAACACATTACTATAAGATTCTGTACATTAACATTACAGTAGTTGCAACAGCTTATGTGAAATAACAATGTTCAATACTTTATAGCCTTTGTGAAAAAGAAGTGCATTTCTTTTTCACAAGACATAATTTATTAATCATGGTTAATGTAAATTTTTTACATATACATTTTTAGCATTTTTAATTTTATGACATTATTTCATGTTTTATAAACGAACATGAATTGTCAATGGATAAAAGTATATTTACATATTTTGCAGGTTTTATAAATATGAACAAATATTTTTTTTAATAATACACAACCAAAAAGTTTAAAACTTCCTTTTTTTGCCCAATGGATTAATGTCATTGACTGTTCATAAAAGTGTTTTGGACCACTTGTACGTCTGTGTTTAGTGCTGGCCCGCATGAACCTCAACATATCATATAGTAATACAAGATGTGCAAGAGATCATAAAATAACTTGAGACTTACACTCTTTTGTGGTGAAGAAGCTATTATTTTATACTATTAAAACATATTTATAATAATAACTATTAAAACAAAATATTTTGTGCTTCCTCTAGCAGCTCCTGCCACAGAACCAGCAAAACCCAACCATACCACACGTTCATCCAATCAGACACGCTCACGTTCTCAGGAACCCGAGAATGGCCACGCATACTCCGCTCACCATCGGCGCTCACAGACCATCACCACGAATCCTCCTGCCATCCTCTCCCGGCACTCACACGCATTCCGTTCCCCCAAAACGCACCACAAGCCGCCCACACAGGTCTCTGCTGGTCGGGTGATGAGAAGAGGAGCGCCCCCTCCCCCAGCGGTCCCCAACCAGACCCCTCCGCACCAAAGCTCAGGTCCGTACCGACGACATAAGCAGAGGCCTAAAGAAGGGCTGCACTATCGGGCTCCTGGGCCAACTGTGACGTCTGGCCCAGTCATAGAGAAAGAGCATGTGAGGGATCTGCCCAGTCTGGTGCTGTATGAAGGAGGACTAGCTCAGGTGGTCCAGCGACACGAGCATCATCATCATCATGAACATCATCATCACTACCATCACTTCTATCAGTCCTGAAGAGTAAAACACAGACGCCTACATAATGGATCTAAATAAGAAGAACCACGAGGAACGTAACAAATGATCTTAAATCTTCTTGCATGGCCACAATGAGGCTGAGAAGGACACAAAGAATCATTTTCATGCCAAAGTGGCAGACAATATTTGTATATATAAGTGTGTGTGTGAGGTTGTGTGAGTCAGTTTGAATGTGTGCTATTGTATTCAGTCCTGTCTTTGGCAGCAGGAGAGGTTTACTTACTACGTAAGGGCTCTATCTTTCCCTTTTCTCTTCTTTCTTTCTCTCTATCACTCTGTCTGCCTCCTTTGTTTTATCTCTCTCCCTCTCTTAATTCTTATCTGATTGGTCTGTTTGGTTGAAAAGGTGGTCAGCCCTGTTAAATGAAGAATTTTGAGTTGTCAAACCATTTTTGAAGGAATACAATTCTTTGGTTGTGTAATTTACATTGTGTGTGTGTGTGTGTGTGTGTGTGCACACGATCTGCGCGTCTATGTGTGCCTAAGGTGTCTTTTTTACACTTATCCTGTTGTTTTTTTTTTTTTTTTCACTGAAGACCACTTGAAAAGCACTTCTTGTGCCATTGCATTCGAGACACTTTATCTATGAAGAGCTTCTCTCTCCGAAACAACAGATCTGAATCAACACCTTTAAAAATGCAATACAGGACACATGTATATAAAAGAGCCAGTAAAGACGCTCAAACTGTCAAAAAGGACTTCGTTGAAGGACAGTATGAGAACTTCACTCTACACTTTAAAATCTACATGAAGAAAACAGAGCATCATAATCAGCTGCTACCTCTAGTATTGTTATGATTATTGGTTTATTGGTATTATTGACAATTTTTATTATTGAGATTTTTTTTATTTGTCTGTCTGTTGTAATATCCCACAAATCTGCAGTCATGTCAAGATGTATCGGATTTAAATCCACTGTAAGCTTTATTACTGAAACATTTCTATTCATATTTTTTTTCCCTGTGCCCGTAACTTTAAGCTAATTGCATTCTAAGACCACTAGGCATCAGAGTTTATAGTGTAATTATGTGTATCAGACAATATGAGTTCTTAAAATAATCTTCTGATTGTAGAATAATGTTTTGAAGCTTGTTAAAAAAATAATTTATTTGAAAAGCATATTCCTGTCATGTTTATGGCAAGTCAAAATGGGTCTAATCAAATGATTGGAAAACATTGAATATGACACAATATTACATAACATATGACACAACAAAATCGTATGACACAGTATTATACCCGATAATGTATTTTTGCTTGTTTAGTTGTGGTTTCAACTTTTCCTTATTTTCAGTTCAGTCATAAGGCAATTCAAGTTGTAAAGTGTAAAGGAATCTATGCTGCCAAGGGAAAATAGTATTTTTATTTCTCAGGTTCATTTCACGTTTGAGTCATTGATTTGACAAGACAATATTATCGGTTTTGAAGGGAGCTGTAAACCACTGGATTGAAGTTTTTTTTTTTTTTTTTGGTACAGAAT
>NW_015632715.1:219755-226523 GCF_001515625.1 Sinocyclocheilus rhinocerous
CAGAATCACCATGTAGAGTTTTTAATTTCTTTCAGAATCCAAGAATATGTCCTCAGACTGAATTAGGATCTTTTAGACAGTATGGTAGTGCCTTTAGCTTAGGATTGGCAGAAGTGAGATGGGTAGCCAGAAAACAAGGAGTCTGGTTTATTAGGAGTTCATCTGTTCCCCTGCAGCAGTCTTAAACAGCATTTAAATAGTACATTATGAATCTATTTTAGGTTCGATGTATCCCTAGTCACCTAGGTGGAGTGAGTGAGTGAGTGTGTATGGCAGCTGTCTCATTCCTCAGGGGCAGGATGACAGTATCGCCGCCTAGGAGTCTCCAGTCCTCCCATAACTCACCAATACTCCACTGACAGAGTTAATGAGTGTGTGTGCAACTGAAAACTGCACTACGGAAGAATATGAAACACAACAGCCTTTGTTCGGACTCAGCAAAACAGGTGTGTGTGTGTTGAAGCTCACAGCAGGTGTTTTAATACTCCAGGTTTGTGTGATATAATTTATCTCATCTCTCTTTTTTGATGATTTTATACACATAAAAAACTTGTATTGAAAGCTACAAAAAATGTTGGGCCTCAATATGGACAATAGTTACATAAAAAGAGATATACATCTCATCACTGACAAAAAAACATTTAGTCAGTGATGAGATGAGTTCATTATGTTTGGTTATTAGAACCTGTTCAACTTACTGATATGTTTAGAGTGAGATCGGCTGACTCTGCTGCTTAGGAGGACAGTGGAAATGTGAGAGCATCTCTGGAAAACCCACCTGAAGCTTCATCACAGCTAGTAAGTTAGCGACACTCAACCTTCATTCAGTTTTGCTGTTGCAGGGGAATGATTGTGTGGTATGGAGCTTAGCTCTCCCTCTCATTTTCTCTCTCTCCTTGTGGTGAGATGTTGCCATTTTAAACGATTCTGACCATTTCTTAAACATGTATTGCTGCTAAAGGAAAGAAAGAAAGAAACCAACCCATGGCATCCCGAGAAATTGAAAACTGTAAACACGGCACATGTGCAAAACATCTAAATGCACAGCAGATTCATTTATATTATTTCATTATTGTCCTGCAGTGTTCCTGTTTATCCTTTAATCAATCACCACGCTGATACTGTTTAGATGTTTGATAAGATCAGTTGTCTAATGGTTGTAAATACGACATGAACAGACGGCTGTGGTGATACCAGTATGTAGACAGATTCTGCTCTATTTATCTGGATGATCGGCTATTTTGTATAGTGCCATTTGTACTTACATTTCTTGATTTCTATTGTGCTTTTGTTTATTGAGTGAGTGTGTGTAGGATGACACAATCTCTCAAATTCACAGCAAATGATTCATGGAGGTGCTTGTATATAAATAACACGATGTGGTAGTATTTCATGCCACACCCGAACCCTAGTCCAGATCATTTGTGACTTTTCCTAAAAAATGTTCATGCTTTTTTGTTTAGTTTATATAGATCAGTGATGGGCAAACTTGGCCCTTCCAGGCCACTTTCCTGCAGAGATTTGATCCAACCCTGATATGACTCACCTGCCTGTCGCTTTCTAGTAGTCTTGAAGACAATGATTAGCTGGTTCAGGTGTATTTGATTAGGGTTGGAGCTAAACTCTGCAGGAAAGTGGCCTGGAAGGGCCAAGTTTGCCCACCCCTGATATAGATGGATGGAAATAATTGCTTTATTTATTTAATAGCAAACCTGTGCCAAGAGAAAACCTTTCATTAAAAGCTGAACTGTTGCTTACTGACTGGGTGGCCGTTGGTTTTGAGAATGTTCTGATGATTTCTTTGCATGCATGTACACTCATCATGGCTGCATACAGAGATGTGTTTCGGCTTTTGAGTAGAAATACTTTTGCCTGTCACCTGACTGTTAATCTATGTTGTTTGCATGTCTTGCTTCAAATATTTCCCACAGCTACAGTCTACCACATGGCCAAAGAAAGTAGTGATGTTCTGTAAGTTTTAAGTTACATCTACTAACACATCTCCATCCCCACATAGACTACCATTTGGGGCTGGTAAGATTTGTTAATGTTTCTGGGGAAAAATAATAATAAATTCTTATGCTCACCAAGGCTGCATTTATTTGAACAAGTATACAGTAAAATGGCATTATTGTGAAATATTATACAATTTCTATTTTAATGTTTTTTAAAACATTATTTATTTCTTTGATGGCAAAGAATTTTCAGCAGCTATTACTCCAGTCTTCAGTGGGACATGATCCTTCATAAATCAAATTAATATGCTAATAAACATCTAATATATTTGGTGCTCAAGAAACTTCTTTATTAATGTTAAAAGCAGCTGTCAAAAGACTGCAAACTTTGGAAAGGTAGATTATGTAATATAATTTGTGATGAATAAATACAATTGACAGAAAGTGAGCAACACTATGGGAGTACAATTTACTGTACATCCAGAAGTTAAACAATGTAGGATTTGAGTGGTTCGATTACAGTTGAAATATTTTGTGAGGGCATAATGTGAGAAAATATTTCTAACCAACGATCAGAAAAATTCTATTCAAGACTGAATGTTATACAGAACAAGTATTTTGATGTCCCAGTATTGTTTACATTTACTTTATCAAAAATAGCACTGCGTTAAAAGTATCAATTTTTTTTAATCAGCATATGTGCTCCCTGGGAATCAATCAAATGTTGCACTATCATTTGAACTATTAGAACACGCCTACTTTCCTCTCTCTAGGGACTTTTTTTCAACAAATATGTTCACAAGAGTATAAAAGAGACACCAGGTTCACACTGGGTGCTGGATTTGTGTGGTGAGGATGGTGAGGACTATAGCTGTGAAAGAGCCATATCTCGGTGTCACACAAACAAACAGACAGCGAGCGAGCAAGCGAATGATGCTATTGACTTGAGCGTGAGTGAGGAGGCTGCTTCCATATGTGTGGAGTGCGCTTTGTCTCCTGTAGATAGACACAGTGCTTTGAAGTGCGGATTGGCCCAGTGGGGTGCTAGCTTCTGTTGAGAGGAGATGCTAAACACAGAGGATGTCAGGGACACGCGACTACGCGCTACACTATTAACCATACAGGAGCAAAGAGGCAAAAAACGCAAATCCAATGATAATGTACATCTGTTCCAGAGTATTTAGAGGCTTTTAATTTTTTTTTCTGTGGGATAAGTGGAGCCCTTTTTCTTACAGTATCTCACAACTTCAAAGCAGATTCTCTGGATAATGCAAATGATTGGAACATAGCGCTTTCTGCAGGCTTGAAAGCATGAAAAGAAAAGAGAGAGGAGAAAATTGGCTAATTGGTGTGGCATGCTTGTATGTATGAGAAGATGGGCAAAAATAAAGCACTTTATTAACCGTCAAGTTCACTGAATTAGGCGAGAAGCTGGCAGAGTGCTAAAGTTCAGATTCCCTCTATCTGTCTTTGAGGCTTGTTTGTAGCACTCAAGGTCTCGGTGTCCTGTTGACATTTGCTCCACAGCGACGTCTGTTAAGGGTATGATGAGATAACAGTCATTGAGATTAAGAGCATCCCTTTGTAATCACAAAGGCATGTTTGACGGCTGAGACGGAGATGGTAAATGGAGGTGTGAATGTGACTGGTTATGTTTATGAGTACACAATGCAATGTAAGTCTTCGTATGTTTGTGTTTTACAAAATATTACATTTAAGTAAATATTTGACTATTTTCAATAAAATAATATTAACATAAATTAAATAAAGTAGAAATAAATTCTGAAACATAGCTGATGATTAGTGTTATTGATTTTATGTTATTGTTATAATTACTACGGTTTATGGGATCCCTTCAAAATAATGGCTTTGACCAGTGTTGTTACTGGTGTGACCTGTGATATTTTTGACTGATACTAAAACTAACAACAAATTTTGCTGAAATAAAAAACTTAAATCAAAGCTGAAATATAAATATGAGATTACAAACTTAAACTTAAAAACCAATTGCCTTGGCAACTAATTGAAATAAGTTTAAGTATTAAAAAAATAAAACTTAAAAACAAAAGCTAATAGAAATATTAAAAAACACCACAAACTAAAATTAAAATGTAAACTGAAAAATAAAAGCTAATTAAAATATGAATAAATAGGCTACTATATTAGTAAATAAATAATATGAAAATAACACTGGCTGTGACTACATCTGTCTATTGCAGTGCTGTGGAAATACTTTGATACAATTGAAGAATGTATGTACGTAGTTAACATAAATCGTAAGAATTTATTTTGAAGAAAAAAAATCATTGCTGATTGCTAAGTCTCCCAGAACTCTCCAAAAATACATCAGAAAAACATATTCAGAAAATGACCTTCAACTATTTGTAATAATATTTTCGGACTGATTGGTCCATCATAACCATCTCCACATCAGCCCAGGGTGTAGTGTGACTGAAATGTGAGGGTGTGTGGAAACATGGAAACAGTCGGGAACTCAAGAGCTAATGAACTGTAGTGAATTATTCAAAAGAAGAGGGAGAGGGGGAAAGAAAGAGAAAATGCTTGAGGGCTATATTTATTTTTACAAGAGCCCTGTAATTATAACATTTTATTATGGTAAATTAATACTGATAAGAGAAACAAAATATGGCATGTTTAAAAGCACTTCATCATTGAGAAATTAGTTACTTTGCTGAGACCGGGGCTCAAGTCCCACTGTCACAGCATAACCACGCCTTTATAGACATTAAAGGGATAGTTCACCCAAAAATGAAAATTACCCCATGATTTACTCACCCTCAAGGCATCCTAGCTGTATATGACTTTCTTCTTTCAGACTAATCCAATTGGAGTTATATTAAAAAATGACCTGGCTCTTCCAAGCTTTATAATGCCAGTGAATGGGTGTTATTTTTCAATAGTCCAAAAGAAGTCCAATAAAGCGCATCCATCCATCATAAAAAAAGTGTCCCACATGGCTCTGGAGGGTGAATAAAGGCCTCCTGGAGCGAATCAATTAATTTTTGTAAGAAAAATATCCATATTTAAACTTCATAAACAGTAATCTCGAGCTTCCGCTAACTGTCGTACATGCTTTCACTAGAGAGTGGCGTTCAGGGCGGATGACATGGACGTAGGCGTAGCATAAGGTCCGGTGAGAATATGCTAGTCTCGCAAGAACCAAGGTTTGTTTACAGGAGCAAAGGAAGCAATGTTTCCTTTGTTTAGCAAAGGAAAACTAGTCTTCTCTTGGCTTATATCGAAGTCCTCCGACATTTTTCTTTACAAATCCTCATTTTGTATTTCTAATTTGTGACCGGTGTTTTGTTTTGCTCTCTCCTCTGCGCTTCTGTGTTCATCACTTCTCACCGGAACTTACGCTACGCCTGTGTCCTACCAGGACATTTTTTAAATATAACTCAGATTGTATTCATCTGACAGAAGAAAGTCATATACCAATGAGTTACAAATAGTAGACATGAGCAAGTTCTCCAGTAAATCCGGACTTAACATTCAAATCTTTACTCTCAGCTCAGGTTATTGGATTCACATGAACCCGTCTCCGATTATGTTTCACTTGCCCCTTTTTTCTTTCTTTCTGATATTCTCAAGCCACTTACTTTTTCAAAAGTCTGCAGGATCTTTTATGAGTCACTCGCACTTACAGTGTTTACTCCTGCAATCCCTCTATAGAGCCACATGCTTCACTTATAACTTCAGTGTTCCCTTCTGAGTCACCTGCTCTTCTGAAAGTCTTTTCATGGTGAATCAGTCTGTGATAAGCAAGAAAGCGCTGACTTTCATCTCTTCACCCTTATGACTCGATCCACCAGCTGCATGAGTCCACCTGGATTGGTGGTCCCAAATGTGTGTTCTTGCATGACATGGTAATGTCATGCATCGGTTCCTTGTGTTTTCGAAACGCTGTCGAGGTACTTTGAATCAAAGCAATATAGAAATCCTGGCCAGGATGCGTCTGGGGGAAAATGGCACGTATGGTCACCCTATAATAAATGCATTGTTCCATGTTCGTTTAACATATCAAGGACTCCCCCCGCGTCTCAAGAAATATCTGCGTCCACACGAAACCACGAAACCGACACAAAACGATGTCGTATGCCAGATCAGCATGTGGCGCTGTAATTCTGCCACAGAGATATACTAAAAACGGAGAAGAAGACTTGGACTTCGCATAAACCTTGCGCGCGGTATACAAACGAACATGGAACAATGCATTTATTATAGGGTGACCATACGTGCCATTTTCCCCCGACGCGTCCTGGCCAGGATTTCTATATTGCTTTGATTCAAAGTACCTCGACAGCGTTTCGAAAACACAAGGAACCGATGTCATACACCGATCGGTCTGCACACGCAAACAAAGCCAAACCCTAGATATTTAGCGCGGTAAAGTTAGTTTTAGGTTTGATATTCGCCAGACATTCGCCTAGGCTGCTTTAGGGACCGTCTGCAAATTTACCTCTCAGTACAAAACGAAGTCCAGTAATTAATACAATTTATGTTTACAACGCCATAGTAAATGTCTTGTGGGCAAACTGACCGAACATATTTAACCAATATGTCGCCATAGACAATATCTCCCTTACTGTATGTACAGTACACAACTATTTTCTATTTTACTATTTTATAATTCACCAAAAGTTTTTTTTTCATGTTCCAAAGGTTGTAGTACATTTGTAGTTACAAGACTGACTTACTACAGGTGAGATTTTGCCAATATCTCCCTAACTGTACATACAGTACATAATTAATCTGCAAAAACCATTACTGTAATTGACCAAAAGGGTTTTTT
>NW_015632715.1:227030-227648 GCF_001515625.1 Sinocyclocheilus rhinocerous
TCACCAAAAGGGTTTTTTTATGTTCCAAAGGTTGTAATACATTCTTAGTGGCCAGACTGACTTACTACAGGTGAAAGTTTGCCAATATCACCCTTACTGTACATACAGTACATAATTAATCCGCAAAAACCAGTACTGTAATCGACCAAACGGGTTTTTTCATGTTCCAAAGGCTGTAGTACATTTATAGTGGCCAGACTGACTTACTACAGGTGAGATTTTGCCAATATTGCCCTTACTGTACATACAGAATACATAATTATTCTTAGAAAATAATTACGGTAATTCACCAAAAGGCTTTTGTTATGTTCCAATGGTTGTAGTACATTCCTAATGGCCAGACTGACTTGCTACAGGTGGAGTTTTGCCAATATCTTCCTTACTGTACATACAGTACATAATTATTCTGCAAGAACCATTACTGTAATTGACCAAAAGGGTTTTTTATGTTCCAAAGGCTGTAGTACATTTGTAATTATGAGACTGACTTACTACAGGTGAAATTTTGCCAATTTCTTTCTTACTGTACGTACAGTACATAAATAATATTCAAAAACAATTACTGCAATTCACCAAAAGGGTTTTTTCATGTTCCAAAGGCTGTAGTACATTTCTAGT
>NW_015632715.1:227735-227998 GCF_001515625.1 Sinocyclocheilus rhinocerous
TTATTCTTAGAAAACAATTACTGTAATTCACCAAAAGGGTTTTTTTCATGTTCCAAAGGCTGTAGTACATTCCTAATGGCCAGACTGACTTACTACAGGTGGAATTTTGCCAATATCTTCCTTACTGTACATACAGTACATAATTATTCTTAGAAAACCATTACTGTAATTCACCAAAAAGCTTTTATTATGTTCCAATGGTTGTAGTACATTCCTAATGTCCAGACTGACTTACTACAGGAGAAAGTTTGCCAATATCACCC
>NW_015632715.1:228351-260639 GCF_001515625.1 Sinocyclocheilus rhinocerous
CTATTTTTAACTGTTTTAAATTCATTTTAAACTTCTTAAATCAATTGTTTTAATCATTTTCAATGTTTTTAAATTCCTTGTTTTATTGTTGTGATTATTTTTTTTCTTTTCTTTTATGTAAAGCACTTTGAATTACCATTGTGTATGAAATGTGCTATACAAATAAACTTGCCTTGCCTTGCCTTGCCTAAGGGTGATATTGGCAAACTTTCACCTGTAGTAAGTCAGTCTTGTCACTAGGAATGTACTAAAACCTTTGGAACATAAAAAAAACTATTTGGTGAATTACAGTATTGGTTTTTGCAGATTAATTATGTACTGTATGTACAGTAAGAAAGAAATTGGCAAAATCTCACCTGTAGTAAGTCAGTCTCATAACTACAAATGTACTACAGCCTTTGGAACATAAAAAAACCCTTTTGGTCAATTACAGTAATGGTTTTTGCAGATTAATTATGTACTGTATGTACAGTAAGAAAGAAATTGGCAAAATCTCACCTGTAGTAAGTCAGTCTCATAACTACAAATGTACTACAGCCTTTGGAACATAAAAAAACCCTTTTGGTCAATTACAGTAATGGTTTTTGCAGATTAATTATGTACTGTATGTACAGTAAGAAAGAAATTGGCAAAATCTCACCTGTAGTAAGTCAGTCTCATAACTACAAATGTACTACAGCCTTTGGAACATAAAAAAACCCTTTTGGTCAATTACAGTAATGGTTTTTGCAGATTAATTATGTACTGTATGTACAGTAAGAAAGAAATTGGCAAAATCTCACCTGTAGTAAGTCAGTCTCATAACTACAAATGTACTACAGCCTTTGGAACATAAAAAAACCCTTTTGGTCAATTACAGTAATGGTTTTTGCAGATTAATTATGTACTGTATGTACAGTAAGAAAGAAATTGGCAAAATCTCACCTGTAGTAAGTCAGTCTCATAACTACAAATGTACTACAGCCTTTGGAACATAAAAAAACCCTTTTGGTCAATTACAGTAATGGTTTTTGCAGATTAATTATGTACTGTATGTACAGTAAGAAAGAAATTGGCAAAATCTCACCTGTAGTAAGTCAGTCTCATAACTACAAATGTACTACAGCCTTTGGAACATAAAAAAACCCTTTTGGTCAATTACAGTAATGGTTTTTGCAGATTAATTATGTACTGTATGTACAGTAAGAAAGAAATTGGCAAAATCTCACCTGTAGTAAGTCAGTCTCATAACTACAAATGTACTACAGCCTTTGGAACATAAAAAAACCCTTTTGGTCAATTACAGTAATGGTTTTTGCAGATTAATTATGTACTGTATGTACAGTAAGAAAGAAATTGGCAAAATCTCACCTGTAGTAAGTCAGTCTCATAACTACAAATGTACTACAGCCTTTGGAACATAAAAAAACCCTTTTGGTCAATTACAGTAATGGTTTTTGCAGATTAATTATGTACTGTATGTACAGTAAGAAAGAAATTGGCAAAATCTCACCTGTAGTAAGTCAGTCTCATAACTACAAATGTACTACAGCCTTTGGAACATAAAAAAACCCTTTTGGTCAATTACAGTAATGGTTTTTGCAGATTAATTATGTACTGTATGTACAGTAAGAAAGAAATTGGCAAAATCTCACCTGTAGTAAGTCAGTCTCATAACTACAAATGTACTACAGCCTTTGGAACATAAAAAAACCCTTTTGGTCAATTACAGTAATGGTTTTTGCAGATTAATTATGTACTGTATGTACAGTAAGAAAGAAATTGGCAAAATCTCACCTGTAGTAAGTCAGTCTCATAACTACAAATGTACTACAGCCTTTGGAACATAAAAAAACCCTTTTGGTCAATTACAGTAATGGTTTTTGCAGATTAATTATGTACTGTATGTACAGTAAGAAAGAAATTGGCAAAATCTCACCTGTAGTAAGTCAGTCTCATAACTACAAATGTACTACAGCCTTTGGAACATAAAAAAACCCTTTTGGTCAATTACAGTAATGGTTTTTGCAGATTAATTATGTACTGTATGTACAGTAAGAAAGAAATTGGCAAAATCTCACCTGTAGTAAGTCAGTCTCATAACTACAAATGTACTACAGCCTTTGGAACATAAAAAAACCCTTTTGGTCAATTACAGTAATGGTTTTTGCAGATTAATTATGTACTGTATGTACAGTAAGAAAGAAATTGGCAAAATCTCACCTGTAGTAAGTCAGTCTCATAACTACAAATGTACTACAGCCTTTGGAACATAAAAAAACCCTTTTGGTCAATTACAGTAATGGTTTTTGCAGATTAATTATGTACTGTATGTACAGTAAGAAAGAAATTGGCAAAATCTCACCTGTAGTAAGTCAGTCTCATAACTACAAATGTACTACAGCCTTTGGAACATAAAAAAACCCTTTTGGTCAATTACAGTAATGGTTTTTGCAGATTAATTATGTACTGTATGTACAGTAAGAAAGAAATTGGCAAAATCTCACCTGTAGTAAGTCAGTCTCATAACTACAAATGTACTACAGCCTTTGGAACATAAAAAAACCCTTTTGGTCAATTACAGTAATGGTTTTTGCAGATTAATTATGTACTGTATGTACAGTAAGAAAGAAATTGGCAAAATCTCACCTGTAGTAAGTCAGTCTCATAACTACAAATGTACTACAGCCTTTGGAACATAAAAAAACCCTTTTGGTCAATTACAGTAATGGTTTTTGCAGATTAATTATGTACTGTATGTACAGTAAGAAAGAAATTGGCAAAATCTCACCTGTAGTAAGTCAGTCTCATAACTACAAATGTACTACAGCCTTTGGAACATAAAAAAACCCTTTTGGTCAATTACAGTAATGGTTTTTGCAGATTAATTATGTACTGTATGTACAGTAAGAAAGAAATTGGCAAAATCTCACCTGTAGTAAGTCAGTCTCATAACTACAAATGTACTACAGCCTTTGGAACATAAAAAAACCCTTTTGGTCAATTACAGTAATGGTTTTTGCAGATTAATTATGTACTGTATGTACAGTAAGAAAGAAATTGGCAAAATCTCACCTGTAGTAAGTCAGTCTCATAACTACAAATGTACTACAGCCTTTGGAACATAAAAAAACCCTTTTGGTCAATTACAGTAATGGTTTTTGCAGATTAATTATGTACTGTATGTACAGTAAGAAAGAAATTGGCAAAATCTCACCTGTAGTAAGTCAGTCTCATAACTACAAATGTACTACAGCCTTTGGAACATAAAAAAACCCTTTTGGTCAATTACAGTAATGGTTTTTGCAGATTAATTATGTACTGTATGTACAGTAAGAAAGAAATTGGCAAAATCTCACCTGTAGTAAGTCAGTCTCATAACTACAAATGTACTACAGCCTTTGGAACATAAAAAAACCCTTTTGGTCAATTACAGTAATGGTTTTTGCAGATTAATTATGTACTGTATGTACAGTAAGAAAGAAATTGGCAAAATCTCACCTGTAGTAAGTCAGTCTCATAACTACAAATGTACTACAGCCTTTGGAACATAAAAAAACCCTTTTGGTCAATTACAGTAATGGTTTTTGCAGATTAATTATGTACTGTATGTACAGTAAGAAAGAAATTGGCAAAATCTCACCTGTAGTAAGTCAGTCTCATAACTACAAATGTACTACAGCCTTTGGAACATAAAAAAACCCTTTTGGTCAATTACAGTAATGGTTTTTGCAGATTAATTATGTACTGTATGTACAGTAAGAAAGAAATTGGCAAAATCTCACCTGTAGTAAGTCAGTCTCATAACTACAAATGTACTACAGCCTTTGGAACATAAAAAAACCCTTTTGGTCAATTACAGTAATGGTTTTTGCAGATTAATTATGTACTGTATGTACAGTAAGAAAGAAATTGGCAAAATCTCACCTGTAGTAAGTCAGTCTCATAACTACAAATGTACTACAGCCTTTGGAACATAAAAAAACCCTTTTGGTCAATTACAGTAATGGTTTTTGCAGATTAATTATGTACTGTATGTACAGTAAGAAAGAAATTGGCAAAATCTCACCTGTAGTAAGTCAGTCTCATAACTACAAATGTACTACAGCCTTTGGAACATAAAAAAACCCTTTTGGTCAATTACAGTAATGGTTTTTGCAGATTAATTATGTACTGTATGTACAGTAAGAAAGAAATTGGCAAAATCTCACCTGTAGTAAGTCAGTCTCATAACTACAAATGTACTACAGCCTTTGGAACATAAAAAAACCCTTTTGGTCAATTACAGTAATGGTTTTTGCAGATTAATTATGTACTGTATGTACAGTAGGGAAGATATTGGCAAAATTCCACCTGTAGTAAGTCAGTCTTGTAACTACAAATGTACTACAACCTTTGGAACATGAAAAAAAAAAACTTTTGGTGAATTATAAAATAGTAAAATAGAAAAGTTGTGTACTTTGTACATACAGTAAGGGAGATATTGTCTATGGCGACATATTGGTTAAATATGTTCGGTCAGTTTGCCCACAAGACATTTACTATGGCGTTGTAAACATAAATTGTATTAATTACTGGACTTCTTTTTGTACTGAGAGGTAAATTTGCAGACGGTCCCTAAAGCAGCCTAGGCGAATGTCTGGCGAATATCAAACCTAAAACTAACTTTACCGCGCTTAGATATTTTAGGCAATATAGAAATCCTGGCCAGGACGCGTCCGGGGAAAATGGCACGTATGGTCACCCTAATTTATTAATCTGTGTTAATGTTAGTTAATAATTCATTCATAGGCAGGATGCTGTAGATGTTCTCCACTAAGGATAGGAGCATGACATTTTCACAGTGTGAGTCTAATTGAATTACATTCCAATTATTCTTCTTATCTGCATATGACATTACATATAGTCCTTGATATGTTAATTCCATGCATACACACTGTTCAATTTTTTTCAAATGTGTAAACGGGACGTTGTTAGCCCTGGTTATCTTCCACAAGCTGTGATGAAGTCTATCAGATGCCAACAAAACGAGGAAGAGAGAGAGAGAGAGAGTGCATATGGGAGAGCGAGGCACCAAAAAGTTCCATTGGTTTTGAGTAGATCATTGGGGCTCTTTATTTTTGAAACATCAAAGGGCTTGTGTCTGCTTTGATGTGGCAGCATGCTGTTTAAGGTACAGAGTGAATGGAAAGATGTCAAGCTGCAAGGTGCCTCTGTAGTTTGCGAGGAGGGCTCTGCAGAGTAGCAGATGAAAGGACCAAACAGGGTTTGATAATGAATGTCCAACAAGTAGCCCATCTCAGGCAGTGCTCACGCAGCGGGAGCCAGAGCTAACCTTCAACGACGCACACAACGCCCCGCACTCCTCCTCTAACTATCGCTCACTCCCTCGCTCTCTTTTTAGCCGTCCGCTGAAAACTGCCGAGAAGTGAGCTTTAATCTTCTCGTCAATTAAAACTCAATACAAAAGCAACCGCACAAACACACAAATAAAGGCGCGTGCCTGCGACTGCGTTCGCAGATGCGATGCAACACGCGCTGGCACTTCTTCTGTTCCATTCTCTCTCTGAAAGACATTTGATCTCTTTCTTTTTGACAGAGCATGTCTCTCTAAACTCCGCACTAATTGGCTTCCAATTTCACCAAGACTCGACTCAATTAGGACATCGCTTACCAGCTTGCCTCCCCGGTCTGTTTGAAGCCATTGTCCACCGCTGTGCTGGCAGAGTTTTACATCAGACTCTCAAACACCTATTTCTTTGATGTGCTATTTCAGAAAAAGAGCGCGAACTGACAATGTCCTGCAACGCATGCGTGATGAAGTGTTGTTAGGCTGAACGCAACTGAAGTCTGATCAAACGGAAGAACAAACTTGTTCAAATGAGACTATCTATCTTAATTGATGGTTTTTATAGAACTAGATGCTATATAAATTGTGTTGTCATGAAGGTGTGCTGGGCAGAAATACAAATTTATGTCTGTTACATAGTTTTCATTTGATGAAAGCAGACCTCTTCTTTAATAATGTAAACACAGTCCAACACTTTGAGTGCAGACCAGGCTCTAACTTTAAAGATTATTTATATAGAAAGTATGTGGGCTATTTTAGACTTGTGAAAAGTGGATAGCCTATTCATTTCACGTTCTCTCGGGTACATGTGGTATGAACCACATGTATCGTCCACAAATGTTAGCCTATCACATGGTCACCCCGTCATGCTGAGGGGACAGTGAAAATCCTGCATCTCTTCATGTCCTCCAATATTTACAATGACAAGAAATGACAAAAACATTTATGCTAAGGGAGTTTAATTCACGGTACTTCTCTGATTAGGATATTAGCATTTCTGTCAGAACTCTGCTCTCTGTACCCCAACAGTCTTTGTGGAAAATCAACATGACAACCCACACCTCACTGTTTGTTATTACATCTGTCATTCTCGGACTCGTCAGAGCTGTATATTCTACACCAATAAGAGAGATGACAAACTAATAATGGCACATGAGGAAATATGAGATAAAGCAATCATGACAAAACAACAGGCAATAAAGGAACAAAACAACTCTATTTCTCATGCTTTTATTATGTAGATCAAAGACAAAGACAGACTGGAGAAGCCACATATCTCTGGCACACATACACACACACTTTAGGTATAAAGAACGTTTTTGCATTGCTTACAACTGTTTGAGTATTATGCCAATAAGCCTGGTTTGACCAGGGCATCTAATTTCATTTTCTTGGCTAAAATCCTTAATATTTTTCCTAGCTCTGAAGCTTTTTTTTTTTTTTTTTTGATGAGAGTTTTGCGTGTGTAACAGTGCAACTTCTAAAAAATCTGAGATAAAAAAAAAACTAGAGTAAGAAAGCTGTAGCACACTGAAGGTAATCTGTTTACAATGTCTGCCTGGCCCTGCACACTACTGCTCTGTTCCTCAGCTGAGTCACTGGCTAATTGTGTTGTCACTGTCAGCACATGTCAGCTGGCCACTGCATGACTGTCCTTCTGTATCCAATGCAATGCCAGAAATGCACCACATTCAGCATGATAGACAAGTTCATTGAGAGATACTAAAGAGAGTGAGTCCGTTAGCTAATTTGGTTGTCTCTCCTCAGTAGAAGAAAATGGCCATTACTGTTGTGCAGAATTGTTTATTATGGTCTCCATTCCATGGCCTTTTGCCAAAAAGGCTCTGTCTTTTACACTGTGGATGACAGAGCTACAGAGGGATGGAGACATCATGCTGATCAGCTCTGGTCTCATCAAAGCCAGACAGCCCCCAAACAGGATCAACACCAAACCCTCACAGCACCTTCCACTGCCCAGACCGCCATAAATGTCATATATTTCTCAGCTGACTGCTGGTTCTCATCATCAGAAGATATCATAATATATTGCTTTACTTGAGCAATTAATACTCCAGAACTGACAATTTAGAATTGCAGACTAAAATAAATAAACGCAATAAACTGCTCAGTATTTACTTGTGGTATGAGTCTGTTCTATAGGCCTACAGAACAGAATAATTTCCTTGAGTGGTTTATAAGCAGTTAAGGGCCACTAAGCAATCAAAAATTATTTAAATAATTTGCTTTTAATTTTAAATTGTCTGAAAATGTTTCTTAAACACTGTTGAGAAATTATAGAAAATGTGCACAGATAGTAGTATAAAAAAAAAACTAAAATAATTAAAATAAATAAATAAATAAATAAAAATACAGGCTGAACACAAGACTATTAACATACAACTATGGACTATAAATATAAAATATTTATTAAAGCTCACTGCATTTTTTCTCATGAGTTAATTTAATACTTACATTTTTTATTTAAAATTGTAATTAATTTAATTCAATACTTATTGTAATTCATGGGGTTATTATACAATAATTACAAGAGTTACATTCCAGACATAATCTCTATCCATTAAAACCTATAGATTAATTAAGTGAAATCATTCAATTTGAATTCCTAAAGTTGCTATTATGACATATCTTCTATTAAAATACGGGAATTTAAATATTTACATATTCATATATCTGTACACAAGTCATAGAATAATTTACCTTTCAAATAAATCTGTTTTACTGGGATTCAGCCTTGTCTGTCATTGGATATTCAATTGTTCAACTAAACTGTCAAAACTCAATTTAAATAGACTAGCTGATTTTGTATTTTTCTTTAATACGAATTATATTAAAAGTCATTTATACATTCTGTAAACGTGTACCCAGGGTAAACTTGCCCCAGGTAGGGCATCTTTCCCCAGTAAGTTGGGGTAAGATAGCCTCTTTGAATAATTTTACATTTTGAGGAGAGAGGAGAGACCCCCCGCCCATTCATTCATTAATTCAATCATTCATTCATTCATTTTGTGCTATGTTTCTATTTATTTCCATTTTAAAATCACATTGGCTGGTTCAGCATCAACCTGCAAATTCTAAACTTATTTCTAAATATGTTGCAATTTAAAAGTAGGTAAATGCATATTGTTCTTAAAGGAATAGTTCACCCAAAAATGAAAATTCTGTCATCATGTACTCACCCTCATGTCGTTCCAAACCTGTATGAGTTGCTTTCTTATGTTGAACACAAAAGAAGATATCTCATATGGTGGTTGCCATTGACTTCCATAGTATTTTTTTTTCCTACTATGGAAGTCAATGGCAACCACCAACTGTTTGATTACCAGCAATCTTCAAAATATCTTCTTTTGTGTTCAACATAAGAAAGCAACTCATACAGGTTTGGAACGACATGAGGGTGAGTAAATGATGACATAATTTTCATTTTTGGGTGAACTATCCCTTTAAGGGGGCATCCCCCATCTTCCCTAACATATGATGCTAGACTTCCCTCTTGTGTTTGAAGTGTGGTTCTGCATCCTTCTTTACAACTGTGAAAGTGGCGTCCATGTTTACTTTTCAAAGCCGTAAGACGCCAAAACAGCGCTACGTTTATTATTTTGTCTGTCATCTAGGGAGTGACTCGTTTAACCTTCCGCGTTTAAACGCGGTTGTCACGCCCCAAACTTTGCCTACATGACCCGAGGAGCGTTGGACCACATGAGCACCACCCTCCTGATGTGACAGCAGAAGTTTTATAGCTTTATATTGAGTAAAATTAGGGTTTACGGGACAAAAAAGCAATTAGTAACAGCAGTCTTTGTATTTGACACTAACTTTACGCAGTATCAGCGATGAGAAGCCTATAATTCAAAACTTTTTAAAACTGAAGCAGATAGTTATGTGAGTATTAAATCAAAGTTTTTGACACATTGTGCAAAACAACAATCACTTACTGACGTGTAAACAAAGTGTCACAACACCCTCGGTCTTCTCTGCAACCGTTTTAGGGTAAGACTTCTTTTTATGAGTAAACCGACTCGACAATAAGGACTTCCTGAAGATTCGGACATCAGCGCCTCTTTCACTTTCAGTTCGGACGATCATTACCATAAAGTGGCTAAACGGACTGTAAGGACAGATAAGCATGTGTTCGTGGCGTTTTCATATCATAGTTACGGAATATCTAGTAAATAGACGTTTGTAATCGTTTTTCGTTTGCGATATAATTTCGAAAATTTCAAATGACACAGACGCTTTTGTTCTTAAATGATAGCCTACGCGTACAGGTATGATCATGAATGAGACATTTACTTTACCTTTATAGTGGGGGAACAATGACGTTCAGGAGATATTTCGTACCTTGTCTGGTAAGTGTTTTTATTTCTTTATTTAATTTAACGTCATTGTTTCCTAATGTCTTCGGAGTATATTTATTCAAAGCCATTTTTATAATGTTACTTACTTAACTAAAAGTACAATCAACACGTCCTAATCTAGACGTAAGTTTAGGAAAAATAAACAAAGGGAACACAGACCGCTTTTGGAAAAAATGAGGAAATTAGTGCCTAAATTTACTCTAGCTGTTCAGAGTATTAGCCTATAATAAAATGTATGACATCTCTTTGATATCTAATAAATGCAACAATATAAATGTACAAATGGTTCATTAGTGAGACGTTGTGATGTTGTTGGTCTTCTCTGTCTCATCCCTATAGTTGGGTTCTGATTGTGACTGTTGGTTTTGAGACAAGGCGGAGTACCACTATGAGCACTCACCAGTTGATCCTAAAACAGCGTAAAGAGCTTCTGGCAGTCCTGTGTGGTGGAGGAAGTGCCGAACCTCTGGATTGTGTTCTGGACCTGCTCCTGGCTTGGGAGGTTCTTATCTGGGAGGATTACCTAAGCATACAAGTGGCAGAGAAAGCTCTAAGTTACAAAGTCAGGCAACTTTTAGATGTGGTATATGATAAAGGAGAAGATGCATGCAGCCTTCTCTTGGCTGCGATGAACCAGGTCTTACCTGAAGAGCAGAAGGCTGGGCTGTGTTTTGGGAAAGAATGTGCTGAGGTGGGCAAGAACAGACCAGACACTGCAACTTTAACGTTACTGGCTGACAGGCCAGTGTTAGTGAGAAAGCTCAGAGATAATATTGACGGAGCATTGAATGTTTTACTAACAACTGGCTGCTTCACCATTAAAGATTGTGATGTGGTGCAACTACCTGTATACACACCCTCACAGCAGGTAACTTATCCGAACACTACTTTAATCCATTAATTAGTTTATTTGTGTTATGAAATCCCTGACATTTAGTGTACTTCATGACTAACTGTCATGTAATTTTCCTCATGACTACTCCTTGGTACTGACTGTTGAATTACTGAACAATTTTCAGACAATTGCCAATTGAAATTTGTCACACTGTGATATATATATCATACATACTCTGAAAATTTAACTATTTTCCTATAGTACTTGATAAGTGCAATTCAGTTTGGCATGTAAATATTTCAAGCTTGTTAACAGTAAATGTCAATTACTTGTGGATAGACAGTGATCTTGTTGGATTGTGGCAGGTTCGGAGGCTGTTAGACCAAGTCAGGTTTAAAGGGGAAACAGCTGCAAAGACCTTACTACAGTATCTAGAGCAAACAGAGACAACCAGACCAAACCCTGAAGATAAAGAAAATCATCTTTCTGCCAGTATGAGACATTTTTCAGTTGTGTGGACAGGGTATCTTTGCATGTCTTTGTCTTCGGTGTTACTGTCTGTCAAGATGGGTATAATTATGTTGGCACTTATAATTACATTGTCACTATATTAAATATAAATATGTAAATAATTTAACAAATGCAATTTTAAAATCGTTTTTACCTTCCATTATTTTCTTTATCATAGTTACAAGCTCAAAAACATAACTTTAAATGTACTGAATACAACCTATACATTTGTCAATACAGTTTGTCTTTTACTTTACATTGTTTCTCCAGATTGTATGCGTTACCAGAAGAAGCTGCAAAGCTCTGTTGCTGCCCAGTCCCATTCCCTTAGCACATATGGCGGGACAGGACATTTCTCCTTGGATGACATTTACACCGATGGACTTCTTGAAGTAATAGATGGCTCTGGTGAAACTACTATGCTAGGGCTGGAGGATGTGGTGGGTCCCGTTGGGACTCTTAATGAAGATGCTGACACCTTTCTTGTGTCTGGGGAGGCAGGAAGTGGCAAAAGCACACTGCTTCAGCGACTGCACTTGCTCTGGGCAAGAGAAGCTTTGCTCACAAACACTTTCCTGCTGTTCCCCTTCAGTTGCCGCAAGCTGAACGCAGAGCACAGAGAGCTGTCTCTGAAAGAGCTCCTCTTCCTGCACTGCTGCTGGCCTGATCGAGGTCAGGATGAGGTTTTCCAGTTCATCCTAGACCATCCTAATTTGGTCCTCTTTACTTTTGATGGGCTCGATGAGTTTAAACAGGGTTTCACAGATGAAGAGCGCCACTGCTGCCCCACAAAGCAAGTGCCTATACCTGTTTTGCTTTTCAATCTGTTGCAGGGTACGCTAATGAAGGGCGTTATGAAGGTGGTCACTAGCAGGCCACAGGCTGTGGGCCCATCCCTGAAGCACTATCTCCGCAAAGAAGTGCTCCTGAAGGGTTTTTCTCCTGGAGGTATTGATTGCTTTGTTAAGAAACATCACAGTGACCCTGCTATGGCTAGACGTGTCTTAGAGTCCCTCCAGGCTAACACGGTTTTGCTAAGTCTTTGCCACATCCCAGTCTTCTGCTGGATTGTGACCAAGTGCCACCAGGAGCTTCTGGGTGGTCAAGATGGTATTCCCCAGACTATCACTGATGTCTACCTCCTGGTCTTACAGTATTTCTTTCAGCGAAAGTCATCTCAGCCCCAAGGAGTCCTGGGAAAGGCCTGGTTGGAGGAACATTTGGACACAGTGTTAAAACTTGGACAGCTGGCATTGGAAGGTCTGGGAGCCTCTTGTTATGTGTTCTCAGGATATGAGCTGCAAAGAATTGGGCTCACAGAACAGGATGTTAGCATGGGCTTCCTCATTTACTGCAATGACCTATCTGTTACAGACTGTAAACGCTATGAATTTCTGCACATCACCTTACAATGCTTCTTCGCTGCTCTCTATGTCGTTCTGAATAGTAAAAAAAATCGATCTGTTATCTACAGACTCTTTCAGCCCCAGTACAAGCAGTTGTCGGGCCTGTCTCAAAGATGTCTGGGACACTGCATTGACAGTTCGGTAGAGGGGGTGGAGTCCCGTGTGACAGAGACACTGAACCTCCAGATTACAGCTCAGTTTGTGTCAGGACTTTTATCCCAGCGGCACCATAATCTCTTGCTGGATTGCTGTCCTACTGCTGTGCGGGAACGCAAGGCCAAGCAGGTAGTTAAGTCTTTGTCTAAAGGTATGCAGAGACATTTCAAGTCCATTCCTCGGCCTGTAGAGGGTGAAAAAAAGAGCATGCATGCCATGCCAAGTTTTGTTTGGCTAATTAAGTGTATCTATGAAATGCAAGACAGCAGTATTGCTCAAGATACCATGGCTAAGTTGGACGTTGAGCACCTGAAGCTCACCTACTGTAACATTGGACCAGTGGAATGTACTGCGCTGGCGTATGTGCTGAAGTACCTGCGGAATCCTGTTGGGCTCCAGTTGGACAACAATTCAGTTGGAGATGTGGGCGTGGAGCAGCTTCTTCCATGTCTACATATTTGTCACTCCCTTTAGTAAGATGAGAGGTTAAATGATTGAGGTTTTGTTATAATTGTTGCTTAAAGGAATAGTTCATCCAAAAATTTAAATTTCATCATCTACTTGTTCTTTCAATTACTCAACCTGAATGCATTTCTTTACTCTGTGAAACATGAAAGAAGACATTTTGAAAATGCCTCTTTTTTTTGTCCATATAATGCAAGTCAATTAAGTACAATGTCATTTGGACCCCAACATTTTTCAAAATATCTTACAGAATAAAGAAGGTAATACAGGTTTGGAGTGATGTGGGGAAAAGTACATGGTGACAGATTTTTCATATATGGAAAATGAAAAATTCATTTTCTTTCTGAAAACTGTTTTGCAAATGGATTTATTAGAATTTCTGAATCCTGCAGTTTAAGGAACAATAACATATCAGATGAAGGAATCCGGAAACTTCTGGAAAAGGGAATGACGTGTGAAAGATTCCAAAAAATAGCGTGAGAATATTGAACATCTTAACTCTGCATTTTATGCATAACTTATATTTTATTATATTACTTAGCATAACCAAGCTTCATTACTACCTCAATATTTCTGCAGGCTTTTCAACAACAACCTTACAGATGCTTGCACCCAACACTTTGCTTGGCTGTTAAAATCAAAGCAGAACTTCCTGTCTTTGAGGTCAGTGCTTATTTCAGGTCAGGTTATTATGTGCTTTTTCTGGCCAGTGGGATGCTGATTATTTTAACATTTAACATTTTTTTCAGGTTGTACTGCACATCTTGAACCATGTTTCTCATACAAAATATATAATTGTTTTGTAGACTTGGAAATAATAACATCACATCGCAGGGAGTAGAGCAGCTGGCAGAAGGCCTAAGCTACAACCAGTCTTTGCAGTTTTTAGGGTGAGGTCAATAATGAGAGTAATTCGTTTTTGTATGTTCCAATACTGCGCAATTGTAATAATTGTATTTCCATTCTGACTTTTTATTTCCAGATTTTGGGGTAATAAAATTGGGGACAGGGGAGCTGAGGCATTGGCAGATGCACTGAAAAATAGCACAACGCTAATATGGCTAAGGTAATCTTGTCTTAGTCCTATCTCTTAATCCTATATTACAATAATTCTGCATTCCATGTATATATATGAAAAAAAAAAGTGTATGCTAAATAGTGAAATTGCCCAGTCAAATGAAACTAAATTTGCAGAGCACCAAGCAATGGTATGCACACAGCATGTGTTATTTTTTGTGGGTAGTGATAATGTTGGTTTGTTTCAGTCTGGTGGATAATGGTGTGGGCAGTGCAGGTGCATGTGCTCTGGCGAAACTTATCAGTCAGAGCAAAACTCTGGAGGAATTGTGGTGAGTGACTTATTTAATCCACTTTGTTTGTTATTTATTTATTCATTTATTTCTTTATGAAATTTACATGTCTGTATGCCTGAGATTTACATGCCCTCTCTCTCTCTTTCACTTAGGCTAAATAAAAACTCTATCAGCAGAGAGGGGGTTGAGTGTCTAATAGAGGCACTTAAAATGAACTCTAGTGTTAAGGAAGTCTGGTAAGGTCATATTTAATTATTTTAGCTGACTGTGTGTGCTTGTTTTTACTCAATAAATGTTCATTCATTTCACTTGAGTCAAAGGTCCAATCAGACCAATGTGTGTTTTCTCTAACAGTTGTATTGTATGTTGGTTTTAACTACCTAGTTCAAACCCTCTTAAGTTATATATAAAGTCTGCCAAACTAAATTCCCAATATTATATATTTTTTTCTCATCAATGTATAAACAGGTGAAGACAATAAAACCACAATAGCATACATTCCGTCAAAACTCAACAGAAGTGTTAACAGACAAGTTAAATTGTGTACTCAAGTTGTAACATGTGAAATTTATACATTTGCATATTATTTATTCATTACAATATTTCTGGCCAAAACAATAGTTAGACATTTTTGTATTTTTATTTTTTTTTTACTGTTTAATGAATTATTCATGGTCGTTTAACTGTTTAAATTTTGCTGAAAGGATTATAGTCGGGTGTTTAACTGCAGGTTCCATTGTGACAACTTATACCATTCAATTCGCTTTATTACATTAATACCCATGCCCGGTGAATGGTTTGTGTTAATACAGAGGCTTTTTGCTCTTTTTTTGCTCTTAAAGGCTAAGAGGAAATAATCTGAGCCCAGAGGAAGAGGAGGAACTGAGCAAGCAAGAAAGCAGATTGACCTTCTGAGGGCAAGACAGCTCTGTAAAGCCTGCCACCAAACTGCCAAATCTAATGCCCATCATTTTCCTTTTTTTCATTTACCTAACTGAGGCACACACATATGCACAAGTAGGAAGCCATGGCTTAGCTAGTCAAAAGTGCCTCTCTTGTAAAATGCTTATATGGTGTTGAGGTATAGCTTAAAAGCGAAGTATCCACGGTACTAATCAGAATGTCAGATAGGGCTGGACAATGACTGAGATCCCCTGTTACCATTGTGTCTTGAATCTGTAAAAGTTTCTTTGTAGACAAAAACCTCACAATATTAATAAGGAACATTCAAACTGTCAAGCCAGTACACAATCTGAACTTCTAAAGGAGGGACTGGTAACACACAGGATTTGTATGGCGCTGTCCCTTGCACTGATTCCCAGGTTACATTTATTATACATAGATAGTATTTCATTTAATTTCTTTTTTTTTGTATTGTATATTCATAATCTATTTAAGGTTCGTTACTTGCATCACAGAATGTCAGAGTTTGTTATGATGGTTTTGAATCCTTTTGTTTTAATTACACCTTCTATGACTTATATTAAGTTGCATAATAACCATGGATTTATTTGTTTATTTGTCTTCACACAAAATTCATTAAACATTTGTTTACTGATACAGGAGCTTCCATCTAGGATAAATGTAAAAAAGTACAAAATTAATAATAATAATAAAATAATTTTAATATGCATCCATATTTGCAGTAATAAATAAGTAATAACGACCTAAATGCAGAGGCGGACAAAGTACACAACTCTATTACTTGAGTGAAAGTACAGGTACTGCAGGTCAAATATTACTCCATTACAAGTGAAATTTGTAAAGACAGATTTTTACTTAAGTAAAAGTACAGAAGTTTTAAAAGTACTTAAGTACCAAAAGTAAATTTCCTTTTTTATGTCAATGCACTGTTTTATTATTGTTGTATGTAATACTTGCAATACCTATGAAATAACTTACAATACTGAATACACTGACTAGCTTGTAGTATCTTTGGAATAAAGAGCTTTTAGAATGTTAAAAACTTATGGGGGGAAAACATTAACACCCCTACCCACCCCCACAAAAGCAGGATGGTAGTGATCTCACAGCTCTGACAGTGTGTGCACACATCTATGTGTAGCCATTCATCCACATTTGAACAGAGTGGACAGTGAAATGATAAGTAAGAAAAAAAATCAAACCTGCTTTAAAACCCAGCAACACAACTGTAGCTGTATAACTTTACAACATAAAAGCAAAACAGCAACAGACTTATTTACCATCAAAACAAACATTTTAAAAATGCTGTCTAATCGCGCTTGCAGTACTTTGATGTCACACACAGAACAGTCTGTGCAGTGCTGCTTCAAGTCCAACACCTATTGTGTTTTATTAGGAGATGATTGTGTTTTATTAGGAGACGCACAACAGTTCTTCTGTGGCTTTATAGGTAATATTTTCACTTACACAATTTAGCAAAATCAGACAATATTGTGTCTAATATATACCACAATATTAACTTCTTGTTATTGAATTGTAAATAAATATCACATTTGCAACTGGTCAGTGTTCAAAAAATGATGGGAAATCACTTCATGTAGCCCTTCAAGAGTGATTACTGATTACTGAAAAAAAAGTCATGTTTTAGAGAAGAAAAAAATCACCCACTGACTTTCAAAGCTGCTACATAGTAACGACTTTCTACTTCGAGGACCTTGATAGAAATGTAGTGGAGTGAAAAGTACAATATTTGTCTTTCAAATGTAGTGAAGTTAAAGTCATAAGTTTCCAGAAAAAAATAATACTCAAGTAAAGTACAGATACTCAAAAAGTGTACTTAAGTACAATACTCAAGTAAATGTACTTAGTTACTGTCCGCCTCTGCCTAAATGCTTGGAAGAACTGAAAGGAAATAAACTGTAATGTACAACCTGACACATTGCCAGTTCCTTAAACTCCTCAGCCAAACTACTGGAAAACCCCAAGAGGCGGGGCGAAATAAAAGACATCCGAAATGACCAATCAGAGATATAGCTGTCACTCACTGGCCAATAGGAGAGCAAGTTTCTCTCCACTACTGTAGCATGTCTGGTTGAGCCGTCCGATACACAATCACACACAGTAAATAATAGTCACACTGATTTCAAATGAAACAGCGGCCTCGGCTCTACCGATATTCCCGGATTTTTTCGTGTTTTCCTCAACGTCTCGCCTAGATTTTCCCCAGCGGTATTAAAGTGCACGGAGGAGGCGGCTGTCCCTCCATTAACCGGTAGTAATGCGGAGTGTAGCCAGCGCTGGCTTCAGCTAAGCCCATTCGACAATGTCACATAAACACCATCACTAGCAGCGCCACGAGAGCTTCACTGGAATAATTTTTTTCCAAATGCCATCGAAGACGGACGGGTGAAAACCGGTATATTTAAACGTCAGGTAAGAGGAGTCTGATCAGCTCGTGCTGATGTCACCTGTTTACCTCTAGAGTCTGATTCTGATACATGATCAGCTTTAGATCTGTTACTGTAGCAGGATCCACTGATTATACATGGCAACACAGCGTTATCCAGCGATGACATTATATCTAAACCGAGCTCTAGGACTAGGAATAACAGCTAAAAGAGAAGCTGTTAATTTGCGTCCTGTACCTGATCATTGTTATTTAGTGTAAGGCCTGTCCATCTCTGCTGTATCGTTTTCACCCAGCAGTCACTGTGTAGAGAATTTGCATAACGCTGATGTGATGTTTACATTGGTGTATTACATAATTAATGCAGTGATTGCACTTTTAAAAACCTGTTCATATTGCTAATGTATTACAGGTATATTACAGCATATTACAGGTGTTCGCAGCTCTGCATGTTCTCTATGTTGACAAGGCATCAACTTCTCAGATCACTGTCTGTTGAATATTAAAGGATGGATGATGTGGAAGGAAAGACAGTCAACATAAACATTGTTGCTCAAAGCTGGAGGCCCTCAGTGATTTAGTATTTTTCAGAGCTGTGGTTCACTATTTTACAATGTCATGCGCTTCACAGCTCAGATTATTGACTTTAAAATAACAGCCGAACAATGGGAATGCTAACAGATTGCTTTGTCCAGGTATTATTGACTTCCTTGAACCTTTCGGCCTAAAATCAAGTAGGTTTGGCTTGACTTAAAACCCCTTGGCGTGTCTGCCCAGATCCCTAATATTTACCAGCATGGCAAACAATGCATTGATAGGATGAAGAGTTATGTTTTTCAAAACTGTGTTGGCCTTTTTAGGATGGCAAGAGATGACATGTGCAATATCTGTAAAAGGTCATGCATTAAGGCATTCGTTGTCTCGTCTTATATTCTTGATAGTAGTCGTTATGCAGTAGTGGTATGTGTGCACCATTATTGTGCATACAGGAAGCTCTGAGTGAGATTTAATTCGCTGTGAATTCCCCTGCTTCTGGGGAAAAACCGAACAGTCACTTAAGTCTCAGTGTTGATGCAAGTGTGTTTGGCAGGTTATTGTAATGTCGTGGTCATTGATGAAGTATGACATTTAGCCAAGTCAGTGGTTGTCATGTGATGTTGCTTAAAGCAATAATTCACCCATAAATTAAGTTCTGTCATCATTTACTAACCCCCATGTCATTCCATAACTTCATGACTTACTTTCTTCTGTAGAATACAAAAGAAGACATTTGAAAAATGTTGGAAAACAGTACTTTATCCATACCTTTAATTGTATGCGCAAAAACAGTGAGACATCTTGAAAATATATAAGCCTAGGCCTATATTTTTTTATGTGCTCCACAGAAATGTTTGGAATGATTTGAAGGTGAATAAATAATGACAGAATTTAAATTTGTGAGTGAACTATCCCTTTGGAGACCAATATTTTAAATTTAACACCAAGTTGTAACCCAACAGAGCACTAGAATTGTTTGTACAGCAAAGGTTAACAAAAGGGTTCTTAAAACCAATTAAATCAATTTATTAATTTTAACGTACTGCACACATTTACACCTTGTAAAAAAAAGTTATTATATTAACATGTGCCATGTGACGTTTTTGTTAATGCACAAACAGTAGAAGTGTGATTATTATTATTTTATTTATTTATTTTTGCCTTTTGATTTTGACGGTGCTTTTATTTGTGCCAATAATTAATCACATGAAACACATGGGCGCTACAAACCCATGCTTATCCACATTTCAGGTCATATTTTGTTTTGTTGTTTTGGTCATGATTTTTGAGGTTAAGGACATGTCAACTGGTCCATATTGGCAAGCTTCTAATTAATGACATAAAATTTCACCCAAATACCATGTTTTTTTTTATGCATCATTGTCAGACCTTAAAAAAAATATCTATATATATATCTATATCTATATATATATATATATATACCAATTAATCAACCGATAGTTTATTAAAATGGATACTTAATGAAAAATAAATAGTGCATTTATATAAAAAAAAGTACTGAACCATACTTTGTACATGAATAAAAATATTAATTATATATTGATCATTAAACTTCTAAATGTAAAAATGTATTAGTAGATGTTGAAATTAACACACACTAACTAGATGGCCAGCTTTAAATATCTACACAAAGGCCATAGCATTGAAATTACATACATATGGATATTGTATATATACTCTCACACTTTAATTGCTTCTATTCTAGAACACGTGATGATTATCTAATCAAAATGGCAAAATAGGGCAGTCGCACACTGGGCAAAAAGTGCAGCGCCGCGTCTAGAACTCGCAGGTATCGGGGATCACACACAGGACGCGTCGCGTTCAGTTCAAGCAGCGGCTTAACAGTTTATTTAATCACCAGCCGGGCAAAAGTTCACTTCAAAAATGATCGGAAAGCGGCATAGATGAGTTTGAAGTTCGGTGTTAAAAAAAAAACAGAAACAAAAAATACAGCATACAGACTTTATTAGAGCCACAGAAAGACAAACATTTCACTGAAAAATGGAGAATACACAATTTTACAGCCTAGGCCCTAGGGTGTAGTCATTATGTACATTAACAACGATTTGGGACAAATATGTAATTTAAAATGGAGAATACACAATTTTACAGCCTAGGGTGAAGTCATTATGTACATTAACAACGATTTGGGACAAATATGTAATTTAATGGAAAACTGTGTGAATGGCGCTCTGTGGTGCGGCAGGATTTCTGTCGGCTGAATTAACGTGTCTGTCTCGCGTCACAGCTTTAAACCTGCAATTTCGCTGGATAACAAATGCATTAAAGTGACCAGCTGGATATAAACTAATGCAAATAGATGTTAACAATCGTGACATTAAGCATTTGCATCAGACTTGCGTGTGTTTTGGTCACATTAGCCATCCAAAGATTCGAATTAAACTTATGCGCAAAACTGGAATATCGCATAAAACATGCGAATAAAGCACCGTTTCCATCCAACGAGTCAAAGAGAACAAAATCGTCACTTCCTGGTAAACTGTGGCACTAAATATCACTAAGAATATAGGAGAAGCCACTGAATATAATAATTTTCATATATGATATAAATGACTTGCACCTCAGAGCGAGCAGACGTTACACAATAAATGCTGTCAATGCTTTCGCAGGTGGATGCTGCTGTTTGGGAACGTAGTCGTGTAAGATAATTATACAGAAATACTTTAATGACAGACTTTGCACAGGCATTTCAGAATGACCATAACAACATATAGATGCTGTGAACGAGATCGGTCCGCTGCTAGTCAAGTTATCCCGTCTCATAGTGCAAAGTCACATGACTTTTTTGATGCGCATGGAGGAATTTATTCGGTAAATGTGTTTCCATCGTAGTTTATGCGCATTTTTTATCGGATAAAAAGTTTATCCTACTCAAATGTGCGCATAAGTTTTTTATGCGCATTTTTAGAATTTATGCGCATCTTGGCGTTTCCATCCAGCGTTTTTTTTATGCGATATTCCAAAATGCGCATAAAAATAGGTGGATGAAAACGCAGCTATTGTTTTAACCGCTTGAGGTGCTGCTAATGTTCGCGTCCTCTCAGCCTTGAGAGCAAACATACTGCTGTCCTTTCTCCACTAAAATGCAGCATCTAGTCAACAAATTAATTACTTAGTAATGATATGAAAACGTGCACTATAGTGCACTGTGTACACACCGTTTCGTTGTCTGTTTTAAAGTGTCCTGCTTTGTGCAGCATCACCTGTCAAAACAAACAGCACGTGGTGCCGCTCTTGTACTGTATAACCTAACCAATTTGGTGCCCTAGGCACGATTTTAGCTGCATGGTGCCCCTTGCATTGCAGCCAATCACGATCATTCACACAGAAACTGCATAGCTTTATGACATCAAACAAATTACATTTGAAATAAATAAGACGGTTGCACAAAAAATAAATAAATAAACTGACATTAACTCAGCTATCTATTTAAATTTGAGAACTTTTATCGTCCAAAGGCAGCTACAATACTAACATTTAAATCTTAATTTCTTCATTTCAGACATTCATAAATTTAGGGATGCACTGATCTTAACTTTTCATGGCAGAATCCAATACTGATTTTTAATGTATTTTATTTAAGCAAAAGACAAGAAATAATGAAAATATGAGTGCATGAAGAATATGGTTAGTTGTTTATAAGCATATATTTTGATCTAAATTAGACTGTATAATTTAAAACCTGAAGCAAAAACAGAATGGTCTGACTTTAGCTTTGTGAAATGAGACTACACAAAACATACCAAACAGCAGATGGGCTGAATGAAAATGCAAATTCACTCTCTGTCAGCAGGTGGTGCTTAAGGAACAGCAGTGGTGCATTGGTTTCTTGTTTACCGCTGTAAACACAATGCTTTATACTGAGGCAAGATGAAAGGAAAATGCCATCTAAACTTTTTCTTAAAGACAGTCTGTTCCCCTAAGAGATACATTCATACTTAGTGCATTGTGAACAGTGAGCTTGCTCTGCCTGCTAATTTTCTCCTCTTTGGGTTTACAGACTCTGAAAAAAACAAACAGAAAAACAACAAAAAAACGTCTGGTTCCGATTTATGGCCGATGGTCGATCGGTGCATCTCTGCTCAAATTCAAATATTACACTGCTTTTATTTTGGTGGTTTGCCAGCAAATAAATAAATGCGCTGCAAGTCATGTTTCAGAGTGAAGTGCTGCACTCGAACACATTACCTGCTTCACTCTGAAAACTGCAGCGCATAGGTATTTTTATATTAAATCGCAACCTTTGCGATATGACTATGGCATTAAGCTATAATGCGATATCGATTATATTTCGATATATAGTGCACCCCTAATTAAAATAATATAAAAAAAAACATTTGGGCAGCCCTATGGATGGACGGCACCCCTAGCATTTGCCTATTTTGCCTATGCGACAGGCCGGCCCTGCCTTCAGCCGCTCCAGCAACGGACGCAACCCGGGAAAAATTATCAGCATGGATTTGTGCTGATAGTTCCGGCAGTCAACTATTGATTGCGATTAATCGGCAAAACCGATACATCGGTCAACCTCTAGTATGTATGTGTGTGTGTAGCCTTCTCATAATTCCACCTAGCAGCACCATCGTCTCTCTTTCGTTTTGCCATGTTTGAAACCGGTGTATGAAAAAGCTTCTGTGCTGCTATTGGTCAACGTCACCAATGTGACAGAACTCGTTGTGGACGACGGGAAAAAATTAAACATGCTAGTCTTTCTGTCGTGATGTTGTGAAGCATCGCAGACGCGGAATCGGTTGTCGTCCACTATGACACACTACACGTGCTGAAACGATGGAATCTTGCGTCCCGACGCCCATTGTCGTTTACGAATCCCCACGACACCCTACGTCAAGCAAATCGTGGCAAAATCGGGCTAAAATCGTGTAGTCTGAACCGGGCATAAGAGGTTGAAGCAGACAGATATCAGTGTCCTGCAGCAGTCTGATTGTCTGACGCCATGGAATTTCCATTCAGATCACTTCACTCATGCATTGCTGTTTACAACATTTTTGTGTTCCTTAAGAAGAGAACCACGTTCAAAAGGCTCTGACTGGGTGTGTTACATTTTACACTGTTCACTTCATTCATTTGCATAAATTATATTGAAAATAGTTGTCATAAGTCATATTCTGTTTTTATTTGCTTAATTTACTTAAAATCATATGAACATTACTAAAATAAAACTGTGATACAGTATTTAACAATATTATTCTGGTTTTGACAGCATTTTGATATTGAGCTGTTCTCATATTCATTAATCTCATGTTAAGTGCCTGAATTTTAATCTCGTTTAGGCATATCTGCAGTAGTGGAATCTGCATGCATCCTTGCACAATGTTCCCAGCCATGGCCTTGCAGTTGCTAATTATGATAATAATATGGCAAATGCTAGTGGGTCACTGCTAGTTCCCTGGAGGGGAGCAGGAACGATTGGCCAGAGCTGGTAATTTTAGGTGGCAACACGAAGGGTACCAAAGTCCCTTTAAGGCTAGTCAGTTCACTCGGCAGCCATAATTGTAACACCCCCAGACAGCTATTTCCAGCCATGCAAGTATAGCTCCTATTTATCTCCTTGAATGGAAAAAAGACTAAATCAATGTAACTGTTTGTCGACCTGGTATTTAATAACATATTTGAAATCAGAAATACAATCTAACAAAAATGATATAAATTGTGATTCTTTATCAAAAATGGCAAAAATTCCTTCTAAAACTGTTGCTTTTGGTGACATGAATAAGTATAGCATTTAAATTGAGGATTTGATATATATTTATGTGGCCAAGTGTAAACGCTTTAACAGATCGGATAGCTATCTGATCAGTAAAAATGCGTGAAGTGACCAAGTGTAAATAGGCCCAAACAAATGATTGGCTTTGAAAAGCGGGACTCAGTCAAATTAATCTTTAATATGGTTTATTTTGTTGTTGTTTTTTTGGCAAATGAATCACACTCAAAATACAAGTGTATGGAGTGGACAGAGTTTGTAACCATAACTGCACAAAAAGAACTTGGTGTGTCTAAAGGCCCGATTTACCTTTTTTGTTTTAGAGGTAAAAAGAAGTTTTGAAAATGCTGCTGGAAGCACTTTATACAATAGGTTGCTTTAAAGCAAGCAGCTTTACAGTATTATACATGCAAAAACAGTGTCACTGTTGCCTTCAGTTAAAATTACAATGTCCGTTTCTACTATAAAGCAGCTCTTTAGTGCGTTCATGTTTTTACCCGCTTCTGATCTTGACGGACTGAACAGAAGAAATGGAGAAGATTTCTGTGTCAGAAAGCAGAGCCCCAAAGCACACCTACCTATTACATAATAGCCACAGGCCAGTGGTAGTTGTAGATTACACCAGCTGTATTCCAGCTGGAGCATACTTTCCCAGAAAGTTTGCTTTGGCAAGCTGTTTTGAATTCCTGAACGGAACTCAAAACAATACTTGTTTTTGCCTGATTTTGTAAGAAATGACGTCACACCAGTTAGTTCTTTGGTTTTGCTTAGAGATCGACCGATATGGGTTTTTCACTGGCCGATGCCGATATTTAGAAATCAGGGCAGCCGATGGCCGCTATTTGATGCCGATTTTTTGGCAGATTTTCTTTTTTCCCCACCTTCTTATAAAAGTGAGTTTGAGTAAATGATTATTGCAGGGTGCAAGATAGTAAGTCCAGTCCTAGGTTTCCCTGGTAACGGCTGTAATCAAATAAGCACTGCGTTCACAAACGCTATTTATCAGGCATTACAGGAAAGACGAAATTAAAATTCAGAAGCTTTTCTGAAGACGGTTGGTTCTTTTCAAAGATGCATTCATATAAAAACACCTGCACTGCATTTTAATTTTGAAACATGCAGTGCTCAGTTTATTCAACGAAGTATAAGCCTTTTGGAAAATAACTCAATATATGGGAAACACTGGACACTGCTATAAGTCAGATGGCCAAGTGATAACAAAAATAAAATAGTTCACACATATTACACAGCCTGCTGCTCATAACTGCTTAAGAGTGCACTGGCCACGTGCGATGACATCGTGGATGCTATTGTCGGACCTACACACACATTTCATGAGGAAAGTTAACGTGCACGTTATAATCAGCCCAGAAGTTTCGTCTGAATTGCATAGTTAACGTGCACGTTATAATCAGCCCAGAAGTTTCATCTGAATTGCATGTGTTTCTACATTTACATGCAAATGACTTGTTGCTCTTATGAATATGATAACTTTCCGGCATCAATTCTATTAGGGTAAAATGTAGTTACGCTTTCGAAACGGTCCTTTTCATGGAGACGAATCAGACTTCTAAACACTATTAGCGAGCAAGAGGCAAATGGGTGCTTCTCAAAACGGAAGGCTGCATCCTCAAACTCAGACGAGCTCAGTACCAACTTTTCATTGTTTATTTTCGTGACTTAACATTCAGCTACATTTGATGGTGTAGCAGCCGAGATATGCAGCCTTAGGATGCAGCCTTCCGTTTGAGAGGCACCCATAGATAAGCTTTGTTGAACTAAAAACGGCTCTTCCAACCTTTGGAATCGATTAGGCCTGTCACAATAACAACTTTTTGTTGTGCAATATATTGCCCCAGAAATAATTGCGATAAGCGATATTATTGTCATTTTAAAGACCATTTTATGCCACTGAATATATAATCATAATGTAACAGCATAATAATGCAAGAAGGCCTACACACTTCCAAATGACAACAAACTTTTAATTTTTAAGAATATTTTGATCATGGAAATTAAGTATCAAAATATTAGATACCTTAAAAAACTTGAATAAATAGTGAATAAACATTTTCTAACAAAAAGTGCAATGTAACAAGTAGAAAAAAAAGAAAAAATCACAAATAATTGTCTGGAGATTTTTCCATCTACAGATTTTTCCCGGACCTTCTTTTCTCTGTAAATTAAGGGTGCACACTATTGCTGAAAAACACAATCACTACTCAGCAGTCAGATGTCCATATGCACAAAGGCACAGATCCCTAAACAAGGCCATATCTGCAGATAAAAATTTTTTGTAGAAGCATTTTTTTTTTATTTGAACTAGCACCAACTACACCACGTTATGTACGACAGCAGTCAGATGTACGTCAGATCCCTAAACAAGGCCATATCTGCAGATGACATTTTTTTGTAGAAGCATTTTTTTTTAATTTGAACTAGCACCAACTACACCACGTTATGTACGAGAAGCTGCAAAAGACACAGGCACAAGTGGAATGTACAAAACATGGTGACATTGATTTTTAAGTAAATATATTGGGCGATATATTGCGTCACCAATAATTATTGAGGTCATGTACATATATTGCGAGATAAGTCGATATATTGATTATTGCGACAGGCCTAGAATCGACTCGATTCCCAAAGCCTCGGAATCGAGGAATCGATTCTTTTTGGAATCGATTCCGAGCCCTAGCTACTGGCACTGGATTAATTACAATATGTAGTATTAACATGATACCAATATTTAATTTTTTAATTATCCCAGTTCTCGTCAATACTGGTATATTGCCCCCCCAATATTACGTAAGAGTGGATCTGTTGCAGACTGTGACAAAAACATGAGCTAAGAGACACTAGACAAACAAAAACTAGAACTTTGTTCTTAAACCTTTATACTTCATACTATTTCTTAAATATTCTCTTTCTCTCTTTTTCCAGCTCTTTTTGTCCATTCAGTCCAACCATCCCATTGAAAAGGTCATGAAAGCCCCCTCTTCCTAGTGTCACTGACCCCTGATGACCCACTGATCTTTGACGTGTGTTCCTGTCATCTTCAACCCTCTCCTGCTATGCAGCCATGAGCTCTGCGCTATGGAGCCAGGAGAAGTCAGCAGGCAGTTTCCGGGACGACTGGCGCTTCTACATTGTTGTAAAGGAGTGCACTGTGGAAAAGCCAGGCCAGAAGACTCTGCGCATCCCACGTGGCAGCCTCGGCCAGGCCTGCCAGGAGCGCAACAGCCTTGGTCGCACAATCCCACCCAGCAAGGGTAAGCGCAGCCTACGCATCCTGGACCAGACTAATGTGGTGGTTAGCGTGGATGAACGGGACGTTATGGAGCTTGAGGAGAAGCTGGCAGAGCTGCTGTTCCCCATCACCAACTGCGAAGAGCGCTACAGCCTGCTGTGCAACAGAGCACGTCTGGACAGGGCCCGCGACATCAACTGCGGATCAAAAGTTCGAGTGCAGTTGAGGTTCGGCGACCAGCCCCTTCCAGGCGTGGTCCGCTTTAAAGGAGCTTTGCTGCCCGACAGAGCACTGAGTGGTATCTGGTTTGGTGTTGAATTGCTGGTGAGCAACACTGTTTGTCTTGTTTGACGTTGTTTGTCTGGTTTTGGGTTCACCTGGTCCTTGAGCATGTGATCATTACAGAACAAAGCTGCATTTGTCTCTGGGGCTTAGCTGGGAGATTTGGACGAACATAACCTAAGCCTGTAGGCTGCTTTTGTGGGTGAAGACCAGTCTCAAACCTGTCATCACACATCAACAATGCCTTTTGTTTTTATGGCACATACGTGATGTTATTTATGTGAGTTCTGATATCTGTGTTGGTGAATGTAATGTCCTTTTCTCCTCTGTCTTTCAGGAGGAGGGCAGAGGTCAAGGTTTCACCGAGGGCTCTTATCAGGGTCAGCAGCTGTTTCGTTGTGAAGATGAATGCGGTGTCTTTGTTGCACTGGATAAACTTGAGCTCTGGGAAGATGATGAGCTGGAGGTAGATCGTGTGACGCTAGAGGATAATGACCCGGAAGTGGAAGGCGAAGGACCGCCACTGGAGATCAACTCTCGAGTGTTGGTGCAGACGCGGGAAGGCCCAGAACGGGGCACTGTTATTTTCTGTGATTTACTCCCTGGCAACGAGAGTCTTGGATACTACGTTGGTGTTGATATGGTAAATTGATTAGACTGTTGAGTTGGTGAATAACTGTTTTTAGCTGCAAAGTTACAGTTGCATGCTCTGGATGTTTAATATTACAGTTTTCATTAAGCAATGTATTTGTTCAGGCAGGTCAGATATTTAAGATGGTGCTTTTTAAGTAAAGTTTTTTATTAAGAAAGCATCAGGGATGCACAGATATACAAATTCTGGCTGATACGATGGGACAGTATTCATGTTTCATGTTTTGGCTGCTAATTCATTAATTCTATATAATTTTGTCTAAATAAATTCTTCCTGAGATTTGATAAAGATTACATTAAACAGTGTTATTAAATTATGAGTGTTTTTAAAGATTAACTTTAAGTGATGGTACCAATATATGGTGTATCTCTTGAAAATGCACTACTGTTCAAATGTTTAGGGTCATTAAGATATTTAAAGAAATATTACTTCTATGTAGCATGGCCATATTAAATTTATAATGACATTTATAATGCTACGAAAGATTTATATTTCAAATAGATGCTGTTCTTTTGAATTCATCAAAGAATCCCCCCCCCCAAAAGTTTTTTGAACACACATAACTCACATAAATAACATCACGTATGTGCCATAAAAACAAAAGGCATTGTTTATTTTGAAATCAGCATATTAGAATGATTTCTGAAGGATCATGTGACACTGAAGACTGGAGTAATGTCATCACAAGAATAAATTACGTTTTAGAATATATTATAATAGAAAACAGTTATTTTAAGTTGTAATAATATTTCACAATATTACTTGTTGCAGACGTTGTGAGCATAACTTTGTTAAAAAAAAACATTAAAAACATGAAAACATCTTTCATATCCCAAACTTTTGAATAGTAGTGTGTGTCAAAATCCCAAACTTTTGAATGGTAGTGTATGTCAAAATAGTTGAGATGTTCACCTCCAGTGAGATAGACGTCAGCGTGGAGGGCTGGATTGAAGCAGAGATGTAGAGACAGCTCAGTTTGCTCTGTGTGACCACCATAATGGCGTGCTGCCAAATGCTCACACAAGACACAACCAACACACGCCATTCCACTGTTCTCCTCTTTTCACCCTTTGTTTCTCTCTCTTCTGTTAAGTTCTCACTGCCCTCTCAGCAGAGCTCAGCTGGACTTGCTATCACTGAGATCTAAATAGTGTAGATCTGGATAGGTTTAGGTTTTTAAGAGTTTTACTTGTATTTCAGGACAGTACATGTTTTGCTCTTGGTCTTTTGAGTAATAGGTTGTATAGATTAGATTTAAAATATATTTGGGTCTATTTAGCAAGTTAATGCATGTATTATTAATAGAACTGTATTTGAATATACACTATGGAGATTTGATGAAAGGCTATACATTAGAAATAGATTAAAACAGATAACAGTGGAGATCTGGCATGTAAAGGGTGTGGGTTTAGAGTTCAGAGACATCGGTCGTTCTGATTATAGTGTAGGTTGTGTAGTGTAGCCATTAGAGAATTACAGCTCTCAGTTAGTGAGATGGGTCCTGTCTGGGTCAGAACAAGAACGTAGATGAAGATTTCCATTAGGAGATAGAGAAAGGCCAACCTTTGTTTGGGACGTGTTTATTTTGAAGTGTTGTAGATGCAAGCATTTATGAGATGATCTAGGTCAGGTGCAGTAATAGGGTGCTGTACCTCTCGCCCTCAGGACAATCCCATTGGAGACTGGGATGGGATCTTCGACGGCAAACAGCTGTGTAATTTTGCTAGTCTTGAACACACCCGTCTCGTCCCCATCTGTGATGTGATGCCAGGTAAGGGCTCTCACTTCATAAGTATTTGTGAGACGTGGGAATTAGATTTTTGTTCTGGCTTTGAGTGTGATTACTGCTAGAAACCTGGTGTTAGTTGCACTGTTTGTTTCTAGATTGAGCTTTAGCACCTTCGATTCAAAGTACAAGTAACTTGGTTATTACAAAAGATTATAAAAATCATAGGAAACGTAAGGTTTTATAAAATATAAAAGAATTTAAATTTAGAGTAAAAAAAATTTAATACATTCATTGCATTTATTTAAAATATATATACAGTTTTATTTAAAAAAAAAAAATAAATAAATTGCATTTCCATTGAGTTACTGATCATAGATTGTACATATTTCTTCGTGCGTTTTAGACTTCAAGTCAGGGTGTAGGCTAAATATTTGTTGTCAGAAAGCAAAGAGCTCTAGTGTGTGTTTGTGTGTGTGTGTGTGAGTCATGTTAACATGCAGGAAACAGAAGCTCTTTTGTCTAAAGGCCTGTTTTTGTGAGTGGAGTGTGTGGAGCTCTCTTTGTTCCCTCTATTTATTGATTTGTTTGTTTGTGTGCATGTGTATGTGTGTGTGGGCAAAACGTCTTGTCTTGGTTAATGTCTTAAAGCTACCTCTCTTCCTTAATTTATCTGTGAAATGAAAGGAATCTGTAAATGTGGTCATCAGGGTGTAACCTGCTGCTTTATGTGTGATGCTGTTTATGATATTACCAAAATCATATGTCAAAGTATTAGTATTTTGTATCACAGTAAATGTATGTGTCATGTTATATTTGTTGGAAGTTTTACCCAAAAATGTTTTATCTTTTTCATAATTATAAAGTAGTACCTGTTGTTTGAAAAAAAAAAAAATACATTTTGTTATTTTTATTTGGAACTCGCACCAAAAAAAAATCAGATTATTAAATTGTTAATGTTATTGGACAAATCCATACAATACAATGACCTTGAAATCTATATTTAAGCTTAAAACAAAAAAGAAAATCTCCTTTGGCCCATGTAAGAAAGAGAATCTTATGGATTTTGTAAATTATGATTTTTTTTTTTAGGCAAGCTATTTGCTTGTATTGAAACCTGCGTGTATATAATTGTTTGCAGAATACTCCATGCAGGATCAGAGGCTGCCCAAAGTCTTTGCCTGCAGGGGCGGCAGTGACAAACCTGGCAGCCAGAGCAAACCAAAGAGTAAAGGTATTAATCCTGTAATATCTATATACAGTTGCTGGAAATAAGTTTACAACACCAAAAATTTTAGATACCAATGGAATTTCACTATTTCAATAAAATATCTCAAGTAATTATTGAAAAAAGTAAACGGTCAATGACAAAAGATATTCAGTCAAGAGCAGTGAGTGATTTTTCTCTTTTTCTTTTGTTGTTTTATTAACACTAACAGCATAAACAGCAGCAGCAGGTATATTAAGATAATGTCACTTCAGTCCTAATATACAGATACAATATATTATTGCTAAACATTCGTTTTTTTTTTTACTCTTTACGTTCACTTAAGACATAACCAACTGTGTTTATGTGAATACTCTCCAAGATGGACATTTGATGTATCTTGTGAGTATTTAACCATTTAGCCATAAACCCCAGTGACTAGCAAAGATTTACTAAGCAGGATTTTGGGTGCATGCAGCATGAGCAACAGTTGCACGCTGCCAGCAAAACCACCCGCATTTTGCCACTTCCGATGTCTGCTTGGAAAATAAACTAGACACTCACCACTGCTGTGTCCCTTATATATTGCTGATGTTATATTATACATTTTACGGTGATTAACTCATTTTGGTAATGTTTTACATAATTTGTTACTGACCATTAGAGCTGCACGATTAATCGTTAAAAGATCGCGATCTCGATACCATGCATGTCCAGTTACACACTGTATTTAAAACAGTACATAACTGTACTGCAGTTCCACAAAAATATATCCATTGGACTCTTCTTTACAGTGTTATTAGAGATCCCCAACATAAAAATCATATGCACTTGTTAAAAGTATTGAATCTGTATTTACTCTATATAATGAAAATCTGTGGTTTTTAAAACCAGTTTGAAAGAAATGCTTTTGTTAACGAACTAATGTTTTGTTTAAATGTGTAAATTTGTCCTTAATTCTGTCCTGATGGATCATGTGAAATCTTCACCAGACTTGTTATTTCGGCAAGAATACACACAAAATTAGTTGGTGAACATGTAATCCCACATGTATTCCCTCTTTCTATCTCTCTCTCTCTCTCTCTCTCTCTCTCTCTCTCTCTCTCTCTCTCTCTCTCACACACACTCATACGCCCACCCCGTTCC
>NW_015632715.1:260944-278335 GCF_001515625.1 Sinocyclocheilus rhinocerous
AACACTTAAACTGGTCTAACATACACATACACACACACACACACACACACGCACACTGTTTACTGTCTTCCTATCGTAACTCTTATTCAGGGTTAGGCCTGCAGCCTGGCAGCAGGAGCAAGTCTGAGTTTTATTATACGCTAAATGGCAGTTCGGTTGATCACCCTGCCCAGTCCAAAGCCAAAAGCACATGGTACATAGATGAAGGTAATCAATAATCAATACAGATGGAAGGCTGGGAAACTCTAAAAATAAACATCTTAACAGCAAGGTGCCTTCCTGCTAATATCTTGCCTAAAATTAGCCCACACTCAACTTTAGTTACTTTTAATAGTCTTGGCATGAATAAGTAATCACATGTTAATCAGTGCATCAGCAGTGATTTGAAAAGGCAACTTGCTGCTGAGATCTTTTATTAGGAGTCCGGTTCACTATAGGGCCTTTCGCACAGCGGGAACCTTTTCATAGTACCAGAACTAATTGTGGAACTGCCCACTTTTTGCCGTTTTCGCACCGCCGGAACTGGGTGCGGTGCGATTTTAGTACCGGACTGCCTTTTTCGAGAACCAAATTAGCTCCTACTCCGGAGCAGGGTCTAACCAGCACAACTTACCCGTGACGTAAGTAGACATTGATTGGGCAAACTCGTACGAAAACGCCCTCACCCGCCATGATTTAAAACGCCGTGTAAACATACTGTAAACTATGTGTCAACTTATTTCGCAAGTATGGAGAACAGCGATAGATGGACGGATGCTGAAGTGCAGGCACCGCACAAATGACGTCGCTGTCGACCGGCTTACGTCACTTCCTAGTACACACTGTCGGTGCGAATGCAACCCTTTAAATGGTACTGGGAAATAGTTCGCGCAAAATCGTCCCAGTACTTTAGTACTGTACATTTAGTTCTGGAACTAAAGCGGTGCGAAAGGCCCTTATGACATGAGTGGCACATGACCTCATAGCATGACATCATTGATCAGAAATCAAACATCTCAGGTGTCATTCTGAATGTTCTGTAATACAGTCATTTGTGTTTGCACATTCAGTTTTCAACTAAATGTAGTTATAAGGCAATGAGTAAGTTAGGAGTAATTAATGACTATGAATAATGAGTAAATGAGTAATTAATTTACTCACGTTGAAGTCAGTTAAAGTAATTATTTATTTTGTATTTGTGATCTTTTTTATAGAAAACTGCATTAATTTGTTAATTGAAGCACACATAGAATGCTTAGAATTTGTGGCCAGTTTTATGTATGATTTGTGAAAGCCTTTTATATTTTGGTATCAGGCATACTTGGTATATCTCCACTCATCCATTGTGTAATTGTGTGTTTGAATGTGTGTGTGTGTTTGCCATTGAACACAGACTGTATTCCTTATAACATTGCTTTCATCTGTGTAATAATTTCATATTTCATGCCACTCTTTACTAACATGCACTGTTGGAGAATGTTGCAGGGGTGGTCTGTGATTAGTTAAGGGGTTCATATTGTGTGGCCTGTGCTGCTTTCATTCTCATTCACCAGGCTGTCATTCTTCCAGTGGTGACTTTTTTTGTAGCCCAATGTTTCTCATTTCATGTGTATGCTTCAGTGAGGAGAAAATCACTAATCAGCTTTGAAAGGACATCATATTTTGGTTAAGCTTTTTTAGTAAACACTGCCATTCAAAAGTTTGGGTCAGCAAGATTTAAATTGTTTTGCTTTTTAACGAGGATGCATTAAATTGATCAAAAGTGACAGTACACACACACACATATATAAATATATAATATTTCTATTTCAAATAAATGCTTTTTTTTTAACTTTCTATTCATCAAATAATAGATTTTTTTAGCTGTTTTCAATATTGCTATTAAGAAATGTTACTTGAGCACCACATCAGCATAGAGTGATTTCTGAAGGATCATGTGACACTGAAGACTTTAAAATGTATTCAGATAGGAAACTGATATTTTAAAATGTAATAATATTAGGCAATATTACAGGTTTACTTTATTTTTGATCAAATAAATGCAGACTTGGTGAGCATAAGAGACTTCTTTCAAAAACTTTAAAAAAAAGAACCCCAAAATTTTGAACGGCAGTATATTAATGTAAATCTCCTTAATGACAGATGATTGTTGAAGATGCTATTTTGAAACATTATCTGTGAATCCATTGAATCCATTTATGATGACGTAAACTGATCAGTTTATATTGGTTAAACAATTTCTGGTCCTCCACACTGATGCATCATCTGGTTATCATGACCTCTAGGTACAGCCTCTTATTTCTTTGGCTTTGTTTCTTGATAGTCGGCGAGGACCCGGCCAAATCCCTGACGGACACCCCCCCAGACTTCAACCCAAGCTCGTCCCCTTCTCGAGCTCCGCCCATACCCTCCTCACTGTCCAATGATAACAAGTTCCACTCCCTGCCCTTTAGCTTGAGCCACAAAGTTGGCCCCAGTGGGAGCATGAGCCACGGCCCTCTCTCCCTGTCCGCTGGCTCAGTGATGGGGGAGCAGCAAGAGGTCCTGCCACCTGCTACCACTCCTGTCCAGAGGCCTCCGTCGCCAACACAAAGCCAGCCAGGGTTAGAGGTCGGGTCATTGGTGGAGGTTAAAGAGAACCCACCGTTGTGTGGGGTCATCCGCTGGGTTGGTCTTTCAAAAACTTAAAAAAAAAGAACCCCAAAATTTTGAACGGCAGTATATTAATGTAAATCTCCTTAATGACAGATGATTGTTGAAGATGCTATTTTGAAACATTATCTGTGAATCCATTGAATCCATTTATGATGACGTAAACTGATCAGTTTATATTGGTTAAACAATTTCTGGTCCTCCACACTGATGCATCATCTGGTTATCATGACCTCTAGGTACAGCCTCTTATTTCTTTGGCTTTGTTTCTTGATAGTCGGCGAGGACCCGGCCAAATCCCTGACGGACACCCCCCCAGACTTCAACCCAAGCTCGTCCCCTTCTCGAGCTCCGCCCATACCCTCCTCACTGTCCAATGATAACAAGTTCCACTCCCTGCCCTTTAGCTTGAGCCACAAAGTTGGCCCCAGTGGGAGCATGAGCCACGGCCCTCTCTCCCTGTCCGCTGGCTCAGTGATGGGGGAGCAGCAAGAGGTCCTGCCACCTGCTACCACTCCTGTCCAGAGGCCTCCGTCGCCAACACAAAGCCAGCCAGGGTTAGAGGTCGGGTCATTGGTGGAGGTTAAAGAGAACCCACCGTTGTGTGGGGTCATCCGCTGGGTTGGTCTACCTCCAGGACTTCAAGAGCCGCTAGCTGGGCTAGAGCTGGTAAGTAGGTTTATATGTGTTTGCTGTACTGTACTGTAACTATAAGTTAATATAAATACACCACCATTTAAACATTTGTGGTCAGTGAGGTTTTTTCTTCAGACATTAATACTTTTATTCAGCAAGGATGCATTAAATTGATCAAAAGCGACAGTATAGACTTTTACATTATTACAATAGATTTCTGTTTTAAATAATCAGGAATCCTGAAAAAAATGTTTCACAATTTCTAAAGCAAAACTGTTTTCAGCCTTTATAATAATTAGAAATGTTTCTTGAGCACCAAATCAGCATATTGGAATGATTTCTAAAGGAAATCTCATGTGTACTGAAGATTGGAGTAATGGCTGATATCACAGGAATAAATTACATTTTAAAATGTATTAAAAAAAAAAATATATATATATATATATATATTATTTAATAATATTTCACAATATTACTGTTTTTACTACATTTTTTTATCAAATAAATGCATCTTCGGTGAGCATAAGAGACTTTCAAAAACATTAAAAAAATCATACTCTGTAATGACTCTCTTATGTGTTTCTTTTGTGTGTGTTTAGGAGGAGGAATGTGTGGGCTGCACTGATGGAACGTTTAAAGGGATTCGTTATTTTACGTGTCCACCAAAGAAAGCTCTGTTTGTCAAACTGAAGTGCTGCAGGCCTGACTCACGATTTCCATCCTTACATCATTCACCCAACCCCATAGAACGATGCAACTCCATAGGTAAGAAACACACTTTAATTGTCAGAGTCCATGTTCCTATGCTTATGATAGGCCTACAGTAAACCAGATTCACGGATATGTAATGTTAATGTCCAGTGCTGTACAAGCTTTATAAACAGCATTTGCAGCATAATGTTGATTTATCTTCAAAAAAACACTTTTTTTAAGAGCAAAAATTGCAGTTACATTAACACTCTTCTTAATTTTCTGTGTTCTGCTCTGTCTAGTGCATAATTGAAAGCACAAGCCTGTAAAAATATACTCTGTTGGCCCTGAACGTAGAAAGACACATTCTGCTTGTGCAAAGTATGCACTTTGTTTTTGAGGCTCAGATCACTAGTACATACTGATGATGTGATTTGATCTCCACACAAACAAAAAAAAATCAGGCTGCACATGGATAGTGTGCAGACAACAGCAGATTGTTCTGATGGCAAAAATTACGGCACACAGTCTGTCCATGAGCTGGAGTGGAACGCGGACAAGAGAAATATACTTTTGGCATAACAGTGGAAGTAAATGAACCAGCATTCCAGCATGAGTTTTAATTAAATAAATGTTTATTTTTTGATCTGTAAAGTTTTCAAAATCCTTTGTATGTATACTTTTTAAAGTGGATGAACTGGTGTGCATTGCAGACATGTAGGTGTAGTTATCTCCATGTAAACTGCTTTACTTATAGTTGTCTTTTTCTGGTATCTTTTTGTAAATCATGCATAAGCATATGTCACCATGACAAAGCAGTTTGAATTAAACTTTACACAGACGAGAATAGGAAGTGATTATGTCATACTAGTATTATGTATTATAAATACATTTTGGCTATACATTGAAAACAGCATGTTTTCATAATTTATATTGAAGTATTTTTAAATTTTTTTAAGTATATTTATGTTGAAGTTTATTTTGTGTAGCAATTAACATTTGCACTGACAGTAGATCTTAACATGTTGATGTCAGAACACTTTTTTAAAAATTATTTCTGTGCACTGAAGCTTACATTGTACTTAATCGATATGACTGATCAATATGTTTTTTTTCCTGCAGCTTTTGGTGGTTACCTAAGCGAAGTAGTTAATGAGAACACTCCTCCTCGGACAGAAAATGATGGTTTGGAGGTGATGGTGGGGAAAAAGAAAGGAATACAAGGACATTACAACTCCTGCTATCTGGACTCTACTCTGTTCTGGTGAGCACACACACACCCAAACACACACTGGCTTACACACACAAAAGTGAGGACTCTCCATAGGCATAATGTGTTTTCAGTCATGACGACTCTCTGTAGATTTTAGCATGGTGATGGATATAACAGTGTTAAAGTATTTGGTCTTGGCGGAATAGATCTGCTACGCTGCTGCTGAATTGCTGCTGCTGTTGGTTATTGCTGTAGTTGTAGATTATTGCTGCTGCTGCAAGCAAGTACAGGAACTTGCTACTGCCAATGCATACGGCGATATGGTGCCGTGAGTATTTAAGACATACTGCTGCTGCACAAATAGCATATAAAATAACCCATAGCAGATCTATACAGGTGGAGCTGGGGAAGGTGGACGGTTTCAGAGAAACTCTGAAAGTGCGCTGCAGGAATCTCTAGTGAATAATCAGCTTGTGCCAAGTCATTTAACTCTCTGAATATCATCGGTTATGTTAACAACCCGTCAGCCTGCGTTTCATGACTGAACTATGTATTTATACTGTACAAACCGTATATTCTCTCACCCTACACCTAACCCTTCGCCTCACAGAAAACTTTCTGCATTTTTACATTCTCAAAAAAACTAATTCTGTATGATTTATAAGCTCGTTTCCCCATGGGGACCTCAGTTTAGGTCCCCACGGTGACACGAGTCCCCTTGAGTCGGTGTTTTATTCAGGTTTAAGTCCCCACTGGGATAGAAAAACATGTACACACACATACACGTGTTTACAAAGAGTTAAGTGCAGGAATTACTTTATGCATTACACATTACATTTGTTTAACACTACTGCAATGCATACATTTGCATAAAAGATGATTTCTTAATGTTAAATTTGTAAATATTCTTTTGTCTCTTTCTGTGTGTCAGTCTTTTCTCCTTTAGTTCTGTGTTGGATACGGTGCTCCTGAGACCAAGATCTAAGACTGATGTAGAATATTACAAAGAGACACAAGACTTACTGCGCACAGAAATAGTCAACCCACTGCGAATGTGAGTGGCACAGAATGAAAACATTCTACAATTAAGCATTCATCCAAATATTCCCTTTTACTCATTCTCTGTGACAGAACTGGTTGTAATCTTTTATTAATCTGTGTGAATTTGTTAGACATGGCTACGTGTGCGCCACTAAAATCATGAAACTTAGGAGGATATTGGAGAAAGTGGAGGCAGCGTCAGGATTCACTTCAGAAGAGAAAGGTGAGAATAGTCTCAGGCCATGTCCACACGTACACAGGTATTTTTATAAACTGAGTTTTTCCTTCTTCCGTTTAAAAAAAAAATCTCCGTCCACATGAAAACGCAAACGCATGCTATGAAGCACTGTCAAGAGCATGCCAAACCAACAGGTGGTGATATAATCTCAACCGTAAAGCCATGTTGGCCAATCAGAAGCCTGAAAAAGTTTCCAGTAGGCGGAGATAACAGTGCAGGCTCCGTCATTCCACAAGCCAAAAAGTCCGGTTTCGCTGTCTACACGATAACACTGCAACCGGAGTTTTTGAAAATCTTCACCCTGGCAGGCGTTTTCAAAAATGTTCGATTTCAGTGACCTGGTGCTGCCTTTGCCTGTGGACCAGAAAAAGCTGTGGACAGGGCCTCAGTGTCTTTCAAAAGAAATGTATTGATAAAGAAATACTGCCCTCTAGGGGTGCAAACAGAAGCTGATAGGCACTGTGTGAAAATCAAATTAGCTTTTGTGATATTTTCATTTTGAGTGTCTGTGATCTTGAGGAACAACACAGAAGGGTAGAACATCCATTATTAGAGGTGCACCAATATGATTTTTACAGGAAATGTTTATACTACATTGTACTTGTTGGAAAACATTAAGAAATTATATTTTCAGCTACACAGTATGACCGTAATATAATTATGTCAGATTTCTTGTAATGTTATTATGTCATCACTTGTTCTTAGATTTTTGAGAACACGCTATCCCCTCAGAAACTGTTATTATGATACCAAGTAGTTTGGGAGGGATTTAAAAAAAAAAAAGTTCAATTACTTCATAGAAGCTTTTAAGGATCTTTTATCTTGAATACCTCCTGCTGTTTTAGGGAACATCGTGCAAACTTACTTAAACACAGGTTGCATCTATTATGTCCACTTTGTACTTCTATAAAGTTATCACACACTGCCCTGTTATGACATTACAGGAAATGTTTATACTACATTGTACTGGTTGGAAAACATTAAGAAATAATATTTTCAGCTACACAGTAATATAATTATGTCAGATTTCTTGTAATGTTATTATGTCATCACTTGTTCTTAGATTTTTGAGAACACGCTATCCCCTCAGAAACTGTTATTATGATACCAAGTAGTTTGGGAGGGATTTAAAAAAAAAAAAGTTCAATTACCCTGGTGCTGCCTTTGCCTGTGGACCAGAAAAAGCTGTGGACAGGGCCTCAGTGTCTTTCAAAAGAAATGTATTGATAAAGAAATACTGCCCTCTAGGGGTGCAAACAGAAGCTGATAGGCACTGTGTGAAAATCAAATTAGCTTTTGTGATATTTTCATTTTGAGTGTCTGTGATCTTGAGGAACAACACAGAAGGGTAGAACATCCATTATTAGAGGTGCACCAATATGATTTTTACAGGAAATGTTTATACTACATTGTACTGGTTGGAAAACATTAAGAAATAATATTTTCAGCTACACAGTAATATAATTATGTCAGATTTCTTGTAATGTTATTATGTCATCACTTGTTCTTAGATTTTTGAGAACACGCTATCCCCTCAGAAACTGTTATTATGATACCAAGTAGTTTGGGAGGGATTTAAAAAAAAAAAAGTTCAATTACTTCATAGAAGCTTTTAAGGATCTTTTATCTTGAATACCTCCTGCTGTTTTAGGGAACATCGTGCAAACTTACTTAAACACAGGTTGCATCTATTATGTCCACTTTGTACTTCTATAAAGTTATCACACACTGCCCTGTTATGACACAGAGAACATTTCATTCTTAATAAAAGAAGAGTAAATAGTTAGAGATAAAGTTATAAACTTTTATAAGAATGCTCATTTACTGCACTCAAAAATGAAAAACACTCTACATTGATCTAGAGCGCCAAATGTATTAAATGCACAATATTTATTTTACTGTGTATTTATGTGACAGTAGTCAAAGTTATATTTATTTATTGTACTTTATTTATAGTGCCTTTAACTACTGTGTACTAACATTTAAATTAATAATTTGATAAGCTGCACTTATTATATACATACATGTTTTTACATTGTACTTCTATTAAAACAAAATAAAATAAAAACTGGATGTAATTACATCTCTATATAATTTCTGTAATTTTATCTATAATAACACTGTTAACGCACCCCTAGCCCATGCCACGAAACGTGTCCCTAATATTACGTGTATCAAAAATGCATGGTACAAAAACAAATTTTTTTTTTTGACGTAAGTAAAGACACTTAATATAAAGTGGGACTTCATAATTAGATATGTTCAACACCAAAAAAAAAAACATTATTATATTTAAAAAAATAAATAAAGTAATAAAACTTTCAAGATGATCTACATATTAACTACAAAATAATTGTGAGATGAATTGTAATAAATTATTTTAATTTGATTGATTGCCATAGTATTATCTAAATGTGTTACAGTATATCAAAACTTCTGTGTTGAGTGACATAGCAAGGCATTCTCTTTCTGTTTAGATCCTGAGGAGTTCCTCAATATCCTGTTTCATCACATCCTGAGAGTCGACCCTCTTCTCAAACTTCGGTGCGCCTCTCACACTCTTCAAATCCATGCTAGAATCAGCATTCTCGGGAGCTCCACAAAGCTATTATCAAAGAGTGGTGTTTTTGTCTTTGTAAAAACATGATTGTATCATTTGCAGGTCTGCAGGACAGAAGGTTCAGGACTGTTACTTCTATCAAATCTTTATGGATAAGAAAGATAAAGTGCTGGTGCCAACCAGCCAGCAACTTCTGGAGTGGTCCTTCATCAACAGTGATCTCAAATTTGCAGAGGTATGTACACAAGGCATGCTCTGGATCTTTCCTCTGTGAACAACATAATTAGTGGAAAGGCCACTTTCACTTCCATGTTTTATTGTTCTTTACAACATTTTCTTTTATTTTGCTATGAAAAAAAACAAACATTTTAAATCTTTTTTTTTCTTTTTTTTTTTTCCGTATGTACTGTATATATTTGGGGTTGGTAAGATTTAATGTTTTTGAAAGAAGTCTCTTATGCTCATCAGGGATGCATTTAAAAAAAAAAAAATCCAAAATAAAGTAAAAACAATAATATCGTGAAATTGTAATTTAGATTCTTTGAATAGGAAGTATAAAAGAACTGCATTTTTTAAAATAGAAACCTTTTGTAATATCTTAAATGTCTTTACTGTCACCTCTGATCAATTTAATGCATGCTTGCTTTAAAGTGAAATTTTGAATTTTTCCCAAATAAGCACATAGAAAAAACACACAATTAAAAGAGAATTAAAAGATGCATTTAGAGGAGAATTTACACATCCAAATATGTTGGTTAGTGTGGTGCAAGGACAAATGAAGTGTACTGACATGTTCTTGTCTGTTTGTTTCTGTCCAGGCCCCTTCTTGCCTTATAATTCAAATGCCTCGCTTTGGGAAGGACTTTAAAATGTTTAATAAGATCTTCCCTTCTCTGGAGCTTGACATCACCGATCTATTAGATGACAGTGAGTCAGTTCAGTAACTGATTTGATTTGTGCTGGTATTAGAATAACATTCCACATACCAAAGTAATGTATCTGTGTTTGAGATAAAGAACTAATATTATTGTAATATGCATCATTCTGGCTGTGCTTCATTTTTGTTCTGTGTTTAAAGGAAAATTATATAAATGTTTTTGTCAGCTCCTAGAGAATGTCGAATTTGTGGTGGCTTAGCTCTTTACGAATGCAGAGAGTGCTATGAAGATTGTGACATCACGCCAGGAAAGATCAAGCAGTACTGCGAGAAGTGCAATACACAGGTAGGACACAGACACAAACATGCTCTTCTAGCTCTAAGAACATTCTGTTATCTTCTCTGCAATACCTTTCATATCCACTAGATGGAGACTTTTCCAAATGAATAATGCTGAAACACTCTTATCCATAGTAGTTCCTTTCAGTGGTTAAATATACATGATTGTGCAAATTTATGTGTACATGTCTTTTCTGTATATGTGTTCACTTCCTGCAACTTTAGGTACATCTGCACCCACGGCGTAAGTCTCATCGGTATGTTAAGTTATCTGTCCCTAAAGAGCTACACGAATCGGTTTGGAGACAGGGATCTTACCCTCACCAGCAGATGGAGCTGTTTGCCGTGCTCTGCATTGAGACAAGCCACTATGTCGCCTTTGTCAAATACGGATCCGCAGACTCGGCCTGGCTATTCTTCGATAGTATGGCTGACCGTGATGGTACAGAGGACTTTTTATCTAATATAATTTCTATAAAATCTAATATAAATGTAATAAAACTGTCACTTCTTGAGTCACAATAATAAATAGACTCACTATTCTTTAATTCTCAACTTTTTTTTCTAACCCCTTTTTTCTGTTTTTGGTGGCAGGCGGTCAGAACGGGTTTAACATCCCACAGGTTTCCCCATGCCCTGAAGTAGGGGCCTACCTGAAGATGACCCCGGAGGAACTCCACGCACTGGACCCCAAGAACATCCAGGGCTATGCACGCAGACTTCTCTGTGACGCCTATATGTGCATGTACCAGAGTCCCACCATGAGCCTCTATAAATAGAGAAGGAGGAATAAAGAAGGATGGAAAGGTAGGAAAGGGAATGGCAGAGAGATGAGGGAACAAGGGAACAGAGGAAAGGGGCTGTAGTGAAGAGAGAATGAGGAAGAAAAGAAAGAAGAAAAGTGCCCAAGAAGACGCACTTGAGATTGAATATCCCACATCCAGTTACCTCATCCTCTCTTCTGCGTCTCTCTGTACATACTGCAGGGTAAATACGGTCATGAGAGTGAAGGCGAGATCAAGAGAACGAACAAAAAAGCCTATTTGCACTGTGTGAGAAGCATATGTGTTTGTGTGTGTTTGTTGAAGTGTTGTTGTTGTTTTCTCTGATTTGTGCCATCTTTGGCTCAGCTCAAACTCTTGAGTGTTCAGAGCGGTGTTTTGCACGGAGAGAATTCGCAATCTTTCCAGCCCTCAGGTGTTTCGCAGACGCTCACTCACCTGATGGCTTCACATTCGCTACGTACCGCCAGAACTGACCCCTCCAAACAGCAACACATTCTACCCCTGTAAATGAAACCTTGGATGAATGTCCAAAACAGGATGTTTCTGTTCTGTCTGAATGCCTCCACTCATCACCAACCCATTTTAATGCACTGCAGCGTCCAGCATTAATTATAGTTCAGACGCACTGTGTGTAGTCCCTGTTTTTGCCTTTGTATTTTGCTGTGAAGTCTTTGTCTGGTGTGTTCACATACAGCAGAGCCCTTGACTGCCATGCACGGGTTCCAGATCAAGACAGAAGAATGAGATGATTAAGCACAGGTTTTTTTTTTAACATGAAGAATTATATAATTGAGCTTTTTCTTGTTAAAATAGGAATTATTTCATTTTATTATAATTTGGTTTTTTATAAATATGGATATTATGTTATTTTAAATATTGCAAAAAATACTAGCAACTCTCCAGGCCATGCTCTCAAAGTCATAAATTAGCTGTAAATTACTTCCTATAGATACAAGCCAATTTTTGCAAGTATTATGATAATATTATGATATTCCAAAGGTTACTGCTTTGCAGTCAACAACGTGTTCATGTTACAAAAAACTGATTCTAGTTCCTGTAATTTGCAGAAACACTGTTCATCGAGATACTGGTTTGATGTACTGTGCACATTTTTGCTATGGGTTATCGGATTGTTTACACATCCTGGTTTAAACTAAAGAGTTATGAAAAGAAACTTGCATTGGGATCGTTTTGTAATCTCTGCTGATGTAACTGTACACTATGGGAGAGATTCGTCGTGAGCGACTGTAATGGGAGAAAGAATGACGACTGGTGTACATGTGTAAAATGAAGCCAGGTGGACTTTATTATATCTGTGCTGTTCTCTTAAATGTTAACTAAATTAAAACGCCATTTTGAAAACAGCTTTTGTGGTAATGGCTGCACTGCTTTTGATTTGCTCATTTGGGATTGTTTGTTAAAATGTGTTTGTTTTTTAAATAGAAGTGAAGACAAGCAAGAGGAAGGAGTGCAGTTTGTATGTGTGTGTGTGTGTGTGTAAAGTGAATATTTGCCTCGAAAAGTTGACAGATGTGCCACCAAGCTGTGAAAATCTCTGTCTTCGCATGTCACTGAGATGTGTGCAGCATTTGTGCTTTGATGCCAGCAGTGTTTTCATCTGCCACATGTGTGAGTGTGTGTGTGTGTGTGTTTGTAGACAGTGTTCAGCAGGCAGACGGATGAGGTGTGTTTGGATGTCCATTGCCTTCAGTGCTGTCATAAGTCTGTGAGTGTTTGTGTGGGGATTTGTCAACTGCCAGCGGTGCTGCTTTCACCTGTCACCTGTGTGGATCCCATTAACATGGTGTCACGACCAGGGCATGATGTGGTCTCGGACGCAAACACTCCAATGCTGGAAAGATGGGGCTGATCTGTAGTGAAGGCTCAAAAGCTAGAGACATAAACACACACACACACACGCGCGCGCATGCCACATCTAGTCTTCATCCCTGATGACCTCATATGGTCACGGCCATTACATGTTCAGTTGTACCAGTAGATGAGGAATATCAATAAACTACATTTACTTATTGTGGATTTAGGTGTATGATTTGCTTTAGTGTTAGTTACTATAATGGATAATTTACTCTTATTACTATAATACATACAAGCGATGTTTAAGAAGGACACATTTAAATAAAATGCTACCAAATTTCCCAAATCGCTGATTGTCCACTGTACATTTGGATACTCATAAGAGGTCTGTTGGTGCTTTATAAATCATGGGTAACACTTTACAATAAGGTCTCATTTGTTAACATGAATGAATGCATTAACTAACATGAACTAACAATGATATAAACTTTTATTAAATTTTGTTAATGTTAATAAAATTCTTTTAAATATATTAGTAAATGTTGAGATGAATGATAATTATACAATAAGGTCTCATTTGTTAACATGAATGAATGCATTAACTAACATGAACTAACGATGTAAACTTTTATTAAATTTTGTTAATGTTAATAAAATTCTTTTAAATATATTAGTAAATGTTGAGATGAATGATAATTAAGATGAATAAAAGTATTGTTTATTGTCAATTCATGCACTGTAAACAAACATTTTTCAAAGTTTAAATAAAACTGTTTATTGGAGTACATTTGCTAGAAAATACTATTTCAGTGTTTCTACTTAAAAATTTCACTTATGTGTTACTTGCCATTACTTTGTATTATTTGTGCATTTTACTAGCTATTTCTTTGTGAAAATAGTTTCTACACCATGTTTTTCCCAGCATGTTAACTAATGGTAACAAATAAATCCTTGTTGCAAAGTGTTACCAAATCATTTTTCTCCCCCCCCAAAAAATGCATGCCTGCGAACTGCACAATTGTCATGCTAGTATTTGTCATCAGAACAGCTGGCACACAATGCTCTCATGTAGCTTTATGCTGTGGCGTATGCCTGCTGTGTGCCACGTGCTAATTTCTCCTACGTTGGCACTACCTGACCAGATAAAGAACAGTATTGCCATGCTCACCATTAGAGTATAGCCTCGGGGGGTGAATGCCAAATAAAATCAAAGCATATGGATTCCTTCTCTGTCGACTTTGATTCTGATAAACAGAAGATCTGCTGTTGTCAGAGGTTTACTTCAGAGTCTCCCGATGAGTGTTCAGGGATGTAACGATTGGTTTTGTGTGTGCTTTTGCTATGTGGATGGAAAGTCCATGCTCTGTACGCTCAAAAAAAAAAAAATTGCTGCTTGTTCAATATACTTAATAAGCTAATGGAACACAGTTCTCAAACATTTTATCACCTTAATTTCATTGTGTGCAATTCACCTAAATTTGTCAAATAGAACTTTACTTAATCCGTTAATGCTGGGATGGTGAGAGGATTTCTAGTTCCCAGCATGCTATGCATGAGACTGGATGGGCAGGATAAATGTTGAAATTAAGTGTTTTTAATGTGTTTTTAAGCGAGATGAAAAAGGGCAAAACTTATCTTGAGTTTTGGCAGTTACCATAGTGCTGAAAAGTGTGCTTAGTTTGAGAATGCTGGCTTGTGACTGTTGTATACATCGCTTTTCTCAATGAGCACTTGGACTCTATACACAACCACTTTCACCTTTCCACTGCTATACTTTTGGTGCAGCGCAGTGTATGGAAAATGAGATCTTGAGTAAGTGTCCCACAACAGGACAAAGCAGGTATTTAAAACCTCTGGAATTCATTACTAAGAAGTTATGTTTACTATAATTTAATATATTAAAAATAACTAATGAGGGTTCACTTCGCTTCACTTGGGTGTTTATTATTTTTCAATAATCCAATGGAACAGAGTAAATTATTTAGCTTAAACCACGGTTATGACACCTTAAGACATTGTTCAGATTTATTTCAAGTTTTTTCAGGTTTTCTCATACCAAGCCTCCGTTTCTAATTCCAAAACATTGTTTTAGAGCTAATAATTGGTCACTAGTAACTTGTGTGGTTTTCAGTTCTTTTGCTGTTGTATGTTGTAAGGACCTTTGAAAGAATTTGGCAAAGTGATATAAAACTGTAATGTGGTTGACAGATCTGAAACTGCTTAAAAGCTGTACATTTACTGCACACCTTAGAACCATCCAAGCAATCAATATCCCTTTGAAAGTTAATAGGAATATGAAGAAAGAGTTTACTACTACTAAAATTTGCAATGGGAGAATGCTATACCTCAAGCTCATGATTTTAGTGGAAATACGTTGATGGGAATAGTCAGTAACTGTGCAGATATTACCTTTTTGCTATCCCCATGTGTTACATACAGTACAAAAAAAGTTTAGCATGCTTGTTTGTGTGATGCTATGCTTATTGATTCTAGCGATGCTAGCTTATTGCTATTGCTAGCTATTTTTTATTTTTTGAGCTGCTTTGACACTTCATACTCAATTTAGCTTTAATACAAAGTTGATACAATTCCATGTGAAGAAATCTCATTTCCAATATGTGGTACCACTGTCTACATTTAAATTAAGTTAAAAAATATATTTTGGAGTGAATAGCAATAGTAATTTGAAGCTTCTGAGCTGCTGACTTGTTGACAAAAAGCTTATGTTAAAAATGAATGAAAAGATACTCAAGAACACTGTGTGTAATTACACATCTTTCACAGGTTGACAAAAACTCAAGTTATTAGGTAAGGCCTTCTGTTTTGCCTATATCTTGTTTTCCATAGTGAGTGCACGTGTCTATATTCTGTGCATTTAGTATGGAAATGCACAAACATTGGCTGTGATTTGACAATAGTTTTCTGATTCACCGTCTAATTCTTTACCTATACTGCTAGTTAGTTGAAATTCACTCCTTGAGCTGTTTCTTCTCATGTTCCCAAGGGAAAACATCCACAGTGAGAGAGAGAGAGAGCGAGAGAGAGAGAGTAAATGTTTAAACCTACTCAGACAACAGGAAAACAGTGATTTCCAGCAGTAAAGATGAAAGGGAATCTCAAGACAGAGCAATTTAAAGCCAATGAGTACTAACCCAATATAAACCCGGATAATCACTTTAACTTCATCCTAACGGCAGCTTTTATTGGCCATCTTCAAAGCTCAAAAACTGGAGCAGGTAATGCTGGAATGATGACTGATGATAGCATTACCTCTTCTTATTCGCCCTTCTTTAAACAGTCTCTTTGATTAAGTTTCATCTTGAGCTCTTAATGACCATCTTGATGTCTGTGATCAAACTTAGATCAAACTTTATCTGTATGTCATTTTAGTTGCAAAACACAGTCTTCACTAATCAAAGGGGAATTTATAAAGGTTTACGCACAGCAAAAGGTGTGAGAGATAGGAGAAAAATACACATTGTGTGCTTTTCGTTTAATAAATTTTGGTGTGTATCTGTATAGTCATTAATGAGCTGTGTAGCAGATGCTGCTGTTGGCTCTGAAGAACAGGTGTTGCAGAGCTATACATATGCAGCGTGCCTGTGTAAAATATTTAACCTCATAACAGGCAGCACACACGGTGGCATGTGTAAGGTGCTAAAAGCAGTTAGCATCGGTGTGCGACTTGTGGCAGGACTGGTGTGTCTGACTGCACACCTGCACACCCTTCATTCTCTCTTCTCTCCTTTAGTCTGTCTCTAACACTGCATTATTTACAGGTGCTTACTAGGACACAAGGAAGCCTTATGTGATTCCCCCCCCCCCACAAGTTCCAACTGCTGGTTTTTTATTTGTATACATTTCATACTACCAAATTTTTTTTTGAAAAACATTAATATGTTTATTCAGCCTGCATGCATTAAATTGATAAAATGTAACTGTAAAGACATCTAATGTTACAAAAGAACTTTCTATTCATCCAAGAACCCTGAAAATCCCTGGTTTCCACAAAAATATTAAGCAGCATTGATAATAATAAGAAATTATTCTTGAGCACAGATTTTGCATATTAGAATGATTTTTGAGAGATCATGTGACACTAAATACTGAAGTAATTGTTGAAAAAATTCAGCTTTGCATCACAGGAATACATTTTAATATATATTTAAATTCAAAAAGTTTTCACTGCAAATAAATGCAGCCTTGGGTGAGCATAAGAGACTTCTTTCAAAACATTTAAAAACATACAGACTCCAAACTTTTGAATAGTAGTCTATGTATATTTCTATTACAATTAATTTAAAGGGGTGGTTCAGTGTTTTTTTTTCTAGGCTTGATTGTGTTTATGGGGTGCAGTCTAACATGTTTTAATGGTTCGTTTTTAAAAAAACACATTATTTTTCACATAATTTAACTTTATTCCACACCGCTCTGTCCCTTCTCTGAGAAACGCGCTGATCATTTCCTTCTTTTATGAAGCCCCTCCCTCAGAAATAGGCGATGGGCTCTGATTGGTTAGCTAGCCCAGTGTGTTGTGATTGGCTAAACCGCCTCTAGTGCGCGTCT
>NW_015632715.1:280509-295933 GCF_001515625.1 Sinocyclocheilus rhinocerous
GAGAGAGAGAGAGAGAGAGAGAGAGATGCAGAGCGTGTGCAGAGCAGGGGGACGCGAGGAACAGTATTGAGAACCGCTGCTTTAGAACATTGATTTTGAAACTTGTGAATCCATTAGAATCGTTAGAAGACGATTCATGTATAAATAGATTTTTACGTGCACCTCTAGTTTTCTCTTCCTCTTCTCTAAAGCAGCGCAGCATGGCCTCGCCCCCTTTGCTGCCTTTTCCCGAGGGTGGGGTTTATCTGGGTTTGTGATGTCACGAACCCGGGAAGTAACTTGTTGTAGTCCCTACCAGCCGTTTTTGTAGGCATTAAACTGCCAGAATTTTAAAAGACAATATCTCCGTTTGCATTGAACTTTCAGCTTCATACCTTTGCAGATATTTTTTATACTCAAACAGCAACATTACACACTAACTAACGTTAAAAAAGTGAAATCGCAATGAACCACCCCTTTAATTGTAAAAACACCCAAAGGCTCCAATGTGGCAGACATCTTTCATGGTAAAACATCAAGGTCCCTGTCTACAGCTACTTCACAATTCCTCCTTATGATACGAATTAGTGCGAATCCTCTATATATGAACCCTATGACCAGAGTGAGTTCTCTATATGTGTGAATTTTCATTTATTAATTTAGCAGATGAATGCAGTGAAGTATCTAGCACGCAGAAGCGGAGGACCACACAGGGCCTGCAGAGGAAGACTCAATGCGAGAACAGGAGCCTCATCGCCATGCAGATGACACGAGTCTGTCCCCTCGACTCAGAGGTAAAACTCATAAAGAGTGCTTGTACACACACAATAGCATCTTCTTCCTGTGCTGGCAGTTCTATTGTGCTATATGGTAAGAGGCCATGCAGAGTGCAATTATTCGTTTGTGATACATCCTTTTTTCCTGTCATTCCCGTTGTGGCGCAGAATGCTGGTTTTGTTCTGACACTCGGCGTTCAGGCTGTCAGCTGTCAGCTCCGATACCGTCTACTGCTCTCAGTGTTCCCAGCCGCTCCAGTCGGAATTCCTAATTAGATTTGCCATTTTCATGCTTCTGATTGCCGTACATAACAACACAATGAGACCGACGTCTCTACACACACACACACACACACCTCTAACTAACAATTCATAACAATGCTCATTAACATGTATGGTGTGGCAGCATTGATTATGACATTACCATCTAAATGGATGACCTGCCCACGCAATTTCATTACTAGCTTGTAGATATGGATTAATAAACTTCTTATTCTGGTCCAGGGCTGGTTATTAATTACACAAATTAGTGAGGGCAGGGTGATCAACTTCGGGTCTGTTTGCCTTATACTAATTGATCTAATTTTTAGAGAACGTTGCTGTTGGGCAAGGCTGAGAGATTACCTCGTTAGCAAAAATTTAATTCTGATCATAGTTCATGAGTTGTTTGCCTTAAGGTCAGATCTGAATGTCAGAAGCGTTTGAAATTGATTGGTGTTAAATTGAATCAATGTCATGTTCAGGAGAAACAGTAACGGTTAATGGATTACACTGAAACGCCATCTGCAGAGGGAGGAAGAGATAGAGCATGAGAGAAATAGATAAGAAAGAAAAGAAAAAAGAAAAAGGGAGGGAGGAGAGAAAGAAGTATAGGCAGGAAGGAAGGGAAAGGAAGTTCAGACAGGAAGAAAGAAGCATAGGCAGAAAGGGAAAGAAAAAGTAAACATGGAAGGAAGGAAGAAAGAAAGAAAGAAAAAAAGAAAGGAGTAACAGGGAGGAAGGAAAAAATTAATATGGACAAGAGGGCAGGATAAGAAAGAAGTATGCATGAAAGAAAGGAAGAAAGAGAAAGAAAGGAAGGAAGAAAGAACATGGAAGGAAGAAAGAAAACGGAAAGAAAGAAAGAAAAAAACAAGGAAGGAAGAAAGAAAGAAAGAAAGGAGTAACAGGAAGGAAGGAAAAGAAAGAAGTATGGACAAGAAGGCAGGAAAAGAAAGAAGCATATACGAAAGAAAGAGAAAGAAAGACAACATGGAAGGAAGGAAGGAAAAGAAAGAAGTATGGATGAAAGAAAGAAAAGTATGAGAAAGAAAGAAAACAAGGAAGGAAGGAAGGAAAAGAGAAGGCAGGAAAAGAAAGAAAGAAAGAAGTATGAACAGGAAGGAAAGAAAAGAAAAGTATGAGAAAGAAGTATGGACAGGAAGGAAAGAAAAGAAAAGTATGAGAAAGAAGTATGGACAGGAAGGGAGAAAGGAAAGGAAACAGAAGCATGGATAGGAGGAGGAAGAAAATCAGGAGGCAGGGAAGATGGATAAGGCAGAAAAAGAAAAGGTATGTGTTAGAAAGGAAAAAAATGAAGGAAAATAATGAAAGTATCGATCAAGAAGGAAGGAAGGAACAAAGAGTGTTTCATATTTTTTTATGAGCAGAAAAGAGAGAACACTCATAGAGGCTTCAAAAGAAACAAAAACCAAAGTGTTTAGTCAACTTAAGTTCACAGCACTTCTCCCCTTTATTTCACTAAGAGCGACTGCAGCTAATAACTACTATCAGAGTTTGCAGAATGCCACCCCCCCCCCCTCTTTCTCTCTCACTCTCTCTCTCTCACTCACTCTTTGTTTCAAGTGACTGGAAGAATGCCAACTGTTACAAATCCTCCTGATCCTTTACAAAGCTAGCACATACTGATGGGAAAAAAAGAGAGAGGAAGAAGATAGAGAGAAAGATTGACTTGTTCTATGAGGTCTTCACAAACACCTGGCTTCTCTCTCTCCACCTGGAAGAACAGCAGTCGTTTTCCGAATTGTGTGAAATTTCACACTCGTTTTTCACAACACATTTTAATATGCACTGTGCTTTTTCTCATTCCTCCTTCCATCCATCCATCCCTCCCTCGCTCACGGCTCAGAGTATGAAATCCTTTCATTCTCCTTTATTTGCTGTTGCCAAACTCAGCCTCCCTGCCAATCACGGCTGAGCGACAGCACATACAATTTTCCGCCAGCAATTTGCCCCCTTAAGAGGAAAATTGCTTTGGATAGAACCTCTCCCAGCAAGACAACCACAATAAACAGCTACAACTGTAATGGCATTGGTGCTGTCAGCCCCGGGCCGGGACGGGCGTTCTCACACACCGAGGAGAGATGCTTTAAACTGACCCTGCCCTGTAATATCCACACCTGTGCAGAGCCGAGCGCTCCGCCAATCCTCCCTTAAACATAACTCACTGCCATCGTGCCAGAATGACTGCTATGAAAGGCTTTTGTCAGATATGCCACAGGACGGCCTGTGTGCGTGCGTGCGCAGATTGGCATTTATTATATGTTGTGTGGTTTTCTGTCAGTGCGCGTATTGATTTGCGCGCCGGCGGAGAGGCAGAGGTCACTTTGATCGGCGTGAGATGAGGAGAGGGAATAGCAGAGAGCTGACATTCCATTAGCTGAGAAAAAAGGACTCCAAATAAAGAGGAATATGTTAAGGACAGGCGGCAGCGGCAGGGTGATATGACTGTAATTAAGAGAAGAGAGAGAGAAGAGCGGAGTGTCTGCTGCAGGAGGCTATTGTCTGACGGAGACAGCCAAGATCCTGCTCTTATAATACACGCTTGACCTTTTGGCAACCGCACCCCCACCCGTCCACTCATCCGTTCTCCCTGTTTCTTTCACGGGTCTCGCTCACAATCAAACTTTTTGCTCTCCTCACATAACCTTTTACATCAGAGGCCTCGACCCAGATGAAACTCAGTCATTTTGTTTTGTTCAGATAGGAAAATTTGATCATCTGGACTATGTGCTGTCTTTTTCAGTGGTCAGATCAGACTAAAATGGCCTATGTTTGAGGGAAAGTATTAGGGTGAATTCTGGACACTTTTCATCTCAGTGACAAGAAATACCCAATTTCACCTTACATTGACCTTTTCCAATGGCACTGGGGAAAACGTGTGTTAATAAACAATATTCTGTCAGAAACACACGGAGGCCTCACTAACATTACATTTGATATCTGTGTACACGGGGTGTGTGGTAGTCAGACAGCGTTTATTAGTTAGGTGTTTTGAGGTCTGCATCTCTTCAGAGTGTCAAAGACATAAGAGCACTACTTTATCATTGTTTGTCTGACTGGGGATCCCACAGGGGCTGAGTGTGTGTGTGTGTGAGAGAGAGAGAGAGCGAGAGAGACAAAGGGCAGGCCCTCTGGATGGGTTTGTATTTTATTCGGAGTCTTGGGCTTTCTATTTTGGGCTAAGCAACAAACTGGATATTCATTTAACAGCTAGCATATTTGTGTTATGAATGTGTGCAGAGTTCAATGCTCTTAACCCTGCTGGAGAGAGTGAGTGAGAAATTGAATGAGCAATTGAGCAAGTACACAGAAAAAAAGAAAGGCAGAAAGAAAGAAAGAAAGAAAGAAAGAAAGCATACTGGTCCTGTGCTCTTATCCCATTCCCTGAATTCTGATATTCTGATATGCATGAAGCATGATGGCAACTTAATCCAGAGATTAAGTAAATAAAGGATTTTCCATTAAGGATCCTGAAAAATTTTGAATAAAACTTTTGAATAAAAGAAAAAAAGTGTAGATTCAGGGTTTGTATGCGCTAATAAAGATGAGCTGAGATGTCCTCCTTCTGGTACAGCCTTGAGCCAGACACTCATTTGTCCTCCTTTTAAGATGTTTAAGATCCTGTTTTAGACTTTATCCAATGGTAAATTATTTTTTAAATGGCTGTGTAAATTAATATTACGTGATATAGAGTTTAGACACAATATTGTAAATATCGACTATTGCTCTATTCCACCAGTGAAAACGGTTCCAAACAGAGTCACAGCAGAACATTTGTGTCTCTGATCAACACAGTGGTGTTTGATTCCTGAATGATTCAGTGTTTTCGAATGAATCAGGTGAGTCAGAGATTCAATGACCTATTAATAAACACAATCACTTGCTTTGTTCCAGAATGAATCAGCCATTTTGAACGAATTAGTTGAATGAATGAATCAATGACTCACTCATTAAGACAGTGACTTGCTACCTACTGGCGGTAGTTTCATATGTTAAGTATGAATTCATTTTTTTTAACATTTCATATTTCTATGTTCACTATACTTTATATTTAAAACATTTATATTTTAGTATTATGCAATTATAACTGCAGTGTACGTGCATTCATGACATTTCTGAGCAGTATTAAACAGTCTGTGTGAATACATCTAAATGCACTGATCTATATCAAAGAAACTGCATTGCTCATGACATCATAAAAGTAAAGCCACCGCACAGCCATATTGGTATATTCCCCAGTATTCACATAGATTCTTTTGAATTAATAGAATATTGTACGATTTTAATGAGAACACATCACCTAATGAGCGTTTTTATATCTGAAGTATGCCTGTATTCCTACAACACAAACATCCTAAGCGGTTATTTGTTTAATGTCGGGAATTTCCCTTACTTATTAAAATGTTATGTTCATATACATTATAGTAGCGAACATCAGATGAACATGACAAACATCAGATGGATGAGATCCTCAACGTATGCATTACAAATGACAAAGTGCTCATTCTGAAATCTGAATAAAGATTAATGCTTTGTATACACATATACCTTAATTCACCTTGTACAGTTATTCGCTGTTTATGTAATTTTGTTATAGTGTTTTTATTTGTACAGTAGGCTAACTACAAATTGTTCAACAATGATTTCATTAAATGTTGGTTAAATTAATAATTAATTTAATATACATATATAACATTTTATTCCTATGGGAAGTGTAATGCTAGTAAAACGCCATAGAATTTGCGTGGCCTTGAAGAGTCTGAAATTGATGTTGCTCAATCAGGAAATAGAATCCATGCATCATAACTTATTCAGAGAAATAAAGCGGACTACATACAGTACGGACATGATGCTTTATTTCCAAGATGATGTGTGGTAGGCTTTGAATTTCAATACAACATAGAGCAATAAAGTAACAGAGGCTTGTATTGTAATATTTATTGTATATTCGAATCAATTTCTGACACTAATACCAGATATATGTTCATGTTTAATATTTCCTGCATAATTACATACATAAAGAAATATATCAGTTACCTGTGTTGGCAGCTGACATACCCACCTGAATGATTTCAATATATCGCTTATCCTGCCCGAAAAGACCATAAACATTGCAGATAACATCTAAAGCAACAATTAATTTACATACACTTATCCTAAAAACGAATCCTGTGCGGCTGATATACTTCAGGTGATTTTAGGTCAAGATTTTGGCTGTCAGTCAATGATGCCCTCTGTCGGTAGAGAAAAGCAATATGGCCGCTCGAACACTTTCGGAGGCTTCACCCCCTAATGGCAGTTTAGAACGCAATGAGCAATCCAGTCATTAGATAGATCAGTGTCTAAATGCCACTTGAGATGCAGCTTCTGTGGCACCTCTGCAGTCCAGAGATTGTTGATACCGATTTCATTTGATTGTAATAGCCCTAGATATTGGTAATAATAATGTCTTTTTATTCTAATTGCATTAATTGAATAGATTTACGAATTTACTTTAAAGGGGAAGCATATATTTAAAAAAAAGATTAGAAAAGTTGCCCTTATAAAGGTAAAAATGTTTATACCGTAGGTTTGGGATTATTATGGCTTCATTAATCCTGTGAATTGTCCTCCTTTTTGGCCACCATACTGCATGTAAACCACACCACTGTGAAACAGAACCCAAGAACATCACCAGCTCCTGGAATATTGGTTAAAAGGTCAAAGAGAGCCTTTGTGATGATATTGGACATAACTCAGTTTAATTACATTTATAAGAACTTCACACAAATGAATCAATTTCCTTATGTCACCATCTCTATTCATTATTGTACAAGGGCCAGACACAACAGTAGCTGGGTCACACACAAAGACCTTTCTTAAATTGTAAAGCAAGTAAACGCTAAAACAGCAAATGTTACAGTCAAACAAAGAAACAGGGATTGCTGGGGGAAGGGATACATCACGCAAAATTGATTAATATTTGCTTTCAGAATGACACTGGCATGATGCATGGGTGCTTCAGTCATGCAAATGAATATCTTAAAGAGATGAATCACAGCAGCCCCAGTAAAGTTCAACAGGCAGATTTGCATATTTATATTAGCTGTAACAGATAGTAAGTGCATCAGGGAGGAGGACATATAATGTATTTGTCAAAGTACGCTTCTAACATGGAGCTTATTAACTTATACAATTCTGATATCTTCAATTATTCACACAAAGCATGCCTCACTAGATGTATTGTAGGACATTTTGACAAAAGGAACAGGCATCAGAGAGAACATAATGACCCAAATGGAGCCTGTACTTAATATAAAAGCACAGATACCAAAAGCAATATACCACTGATCCAAAACAATACAGCTATACCGTAACTTTACCATTGTGATGTAATCAAACAGCCCTAGACAGTGGTTTTGTGTCAGAGTTATGGTTAATGCTATACACTCCCTGCATTAAAAGCAAACTAAATCATTTATTGCTTTCTCTTTTAACATATATTAATCTGAATAAACCATTCAAACCGAATCTCTTAAAAACAAGGGTGTATTGATCAAAAATACAACAAAAACAGTAATACTGTGAAATATTATTACAGGTTAATTGTTATAAGAACTTTCTATTTAATAATTATTACAGTGTGATAAATTTTTTGTGATGGCAGAGCTGAATTTTCACCAGCAATTACTCTGATTCTTCAGAAATCATTATAATATAATGATTTCGTCCTCAAGAAACATGATTATGAGGTCATAAAGTGCTCATAAGTATGATTCTAATTATTTATTTGTGGAAACTGATACCCCCAATGTGTCCCAAAAATGTCCATATATATTACAGAGACTGTTTTCAGTCTAAATATTGTGTGTATTGTATATATTTAACGTGCTCTCTAGCAAAATGTGATATGCAAGAGTTAATCTACTCATCTTCATCCTTCCACACTAATGGCCAACTGCCTCCCTATTCATGATTACAACTGATAATATCATGTGACGCCACATGTAATTTATGGACGGAATAACATATGCAATATGTGAGAGGTTGTATGCTGCCTTGAAGAAAGGTGATACACAAAATGAGAGACAGAATATTCAATTAGTAATCTGCTGAGCCATATGTTAAGCACTCAAGCCGTTTCTTATTCTAAAGAATATTTTGAAAAACAACTCCATTTTGAGCCATATCAATGAACGCCATTAGTTTAATGCAGTCCAGAGGAGTGAACTGTAACTTTATCTGTGTGCAGTTTGAATGGTTGGGTTTAGTGTTGGCAGACACTCAATCTCTTGGGTTTGCTCATTGTTTTCATCAGGTGCACTGTTCCTATTCATAGTGTTAAACAGGCCATTATACAACTGCAATTACAACACACTCCACCGCTCTGCAGGTGCTAGGAACCCTGGCAAAAAAGGGAGTTTTAGCTTTGCTCACACTCTAGTTGAATGGCATCCCAGACTTTGTGATTGCCAGTTCTGTAGTGTTGTTTCACTGCATTAGTGTTGCCAGATTAGGATAGTTTTACACCACTGGTTGCTTTACACTTTGCCATGACGGTAATGTAACCCTGAGGAAAAGGATCTCTTTATTATCAGTGTTGAAAACAGTTGTACTGTGCAATATGTTTGTGGAAACAATTATATATACAGTATATATATATATATATATATAATAATTATTATTATTATTATTATTTTCAGGAGTCTTTGATAAATAGATGAAAATTCATTTGAAATAATTGTTTTGTAACATAAATGTCATGGATGGATAGATGAGGGAAAGAAAGAAACAGACAGATACCAGGCACAGCGTGGATGGAAGTCATAAGCGACTTGTGGTTTTTGTGGCAATATTTCTTCATCAGCCTTAACTGGAGCAGACAGGTCCCAATTAGCTGGATTTATGCTTTTTTTCAGAAATATGAACAAGCTACAGTCATTTCAGCACTGCAGTGATGATAACACCAAATCTAATCAGAGAGAGCAAAATGGATTTTAAAAGCCTGTTGCTGTAATGCTTCCACTCATAACCAACCATTTCAACCACATGCTTAACTTAATTCCCCTCAGAGAGACAGACTGCCCAGAGAGGCCTGAAATATAACCGGGTCATATAAAGAGACTCTTTCTCTGCATTTAACAGGCAGAAGGACACTTCAGCTTAGTTGTATGATGGGATGAATTACTGACTGTGAGAGAATAACAAACAATGCAGAAATTTCATTATGGTTTCCCACCAATATTTGTAAATGTTGTGTGAGTCTTGCCTGTTAGTTTGACTTCACTTGCAGGATTTTGGCTCTGAATGTTTATTAAATTTGGCTGCCCTAAAATACTGGCAAAATTTCATGCTGTTTTTAGATACTGTACACTATCTATAAGGGTGCATTTATTTGATTAAAAAAAATAGTAAAAACAGTAATATTGTGAAATATTATTACAATTTAAAACAACTGTTTTCTGTTTGTTTAAAATGTAATTTATTCCTATAATGACAAAGCTGAATTTTCAGCATCATTACTCCAGTCTTCAGTGTCGCATGATCCTTCAGAAATCTGACTGTGAGAGAATAACAAACAATGCAGAAATTTCATTATGGTTTCCCACCAATAACTGAATTATGGAGGACAAAACTTCAACAGATAAAAACATGGAGAGATGGATTGATGGGGAGCAGTATGTTGGTTATTGACAGGGACAGATATGGTAGTTCTTGGGATTCTTGGACACACTGAGATCATTCACCTAATGCTGAACATGTAGGCGCCATTTTGCGCGCCAGTGAGAAGCACGCATGATGGATTTACATTCAGCAAAATAACGTTCAGTTCGAATGGATAAATAAGCAACCAGACACATTCACACATTTGCATGTTCTCAAGCAACCAGAACCAAACAAACATCTCTTGCTGATTCTATGCACTGTTGTTGTGATGTAGATCTCCACACCTTTAGCTTATATTCTCTGATGGAAAGGTTGCCAAACTGTGGGTAATTACTGTATTGAGCTGATATGAAATATCAAATGGCAGGTTCAATAGCTCTCATGGTGGGTGAAAATGCACTGTACACTTTATGAGCTCATAAATCAATACAAGAAAAAACAGCAGTTAAGCATCCAACAGAAGCTATTAAATCACTTAGCTGGATATTAAGTCAGGCTATGTCAGCTGCCAATACTTTCTAACACCTCCTGCTAAGCAAGCAGCATAGACCGGTGCTGATTGCTTCAACTTTTACACATACTGAAATATTCACCAAGGCACAGTGTGCTGTCACAACACTGGCAAAGAAGAGATGATTATGTGCTATATCACAGGGTGAAAAGGAAAAGAAAGAGAGGGCGATGGAATTTATTAAGTGGGATTTTGAACATGTAAACTTTTCGTGCCACATTGTGGGAAATCTGTGGGAAAAACAGGATACATCTAATAAAAATTGTATAGATCAAAAATACACATAGGCATTTAGATGCACTTTAACATTGACATTGGAGGCTCACATTAGGAGTGTTACTAAACCAGCATTTTATCATCTCAGAAATATTGCTAGGATTAGGCCTTTCCTTTCTACACACGATACTGAAAGGCTCATCCATGCTTTTATCATTTCAAGAATTGATTACTGCAATTCTCTCTACATTGGCCTACCAGCAAAATCTATCAAATGGCTACAATACATTCATGGCAAGGCAAGGCAAGTTTATTTATATAGCACATTTCGTACACAATGGTAATTCAAAGTGCTTTACATTCAGTGAGCATATCTGCAATGTATTTAGGTCCTAGGCCATTGAGTGATTTATAAATGAGTAAAAGTACTTTAAAATCAATCCTAAATATAACTGGTAGCCAGTGTAAGGACCTAAGGACTGGTGTGATACGCTCAGATTTTCTGGTTCTAGTCAGAATCCTGGCAGCAGCGTTCTGGATGAGCTGCAGCTGTCCAATGGTCTTCTTGGGAAGGCCGGTGAGGAGACCATTACAATAATCCACCCTGCTAGTGATAAAGGCATGAACAAGTTTCTCCAAGTCTTGACTGGAAACAAAACATCTAATTCTTGCAATGTTTTTGAGATGATAGTATGCCGATTTAGTTACTGCTTTGACATGACTACTGAAACTAAGGTCTCCAGAATCACACCAAGATTCCTGACTTTATTTTGTCTCTCAACAGTAGCAAAAAGAGTGCGAGTGTTGTTTAAGTTACTGTTTATAAGGTTTGAGAAGAAAGTCTGTCTAGCTGTGGCTAGTTCTACATTGAAAGCATGAAGGCTGTCTTTATAGATGCTATAGTGAATTTAAAGTTTCGTCTTCCTCCACATCCGCTCAGCTTTTTTGCATTGTCTTTTCATACTCTGTACTGCTGTTGATTTTCTCCAAGCTGATTTTTGTCTGCCAGTCTTCTTGCTGACTTTCACAAGGAGCAATATCATCAATAACATTCTTATAACATTCAGAACTCAGCAGCACGTGTTCTCACTCACACAGCCTCCCGGCAGCACATCAGTGGCGTCCTCTGTAATCTGCACTGACTTCCCGTTCAGTCGTGTTTGTTTAACACTTGTTTTAACTTATAAAGCTGTGCATGAATTGGCTCCTTCTTATATTTGTGATTTAGTTACCCCTTACATGCCCTCTTGTCCTCTCCGCTCTGCTGATTCTCTTCTTCTTTATCAGCCCCACTCCAGATTAAAAACTATGGGACAGAGAGCATTCTCTCGTGCCGCTCCGAGGTTATGGAATGCACTTCCTTTGGATGTTCGAAGTGCTCCTACTCTAAGTACTTTTAAGAAACTGTTGAAAACCCACCTCTTAAAAATTGCTTATCATGATTAAGCTGTTGATTAGGGTTTTGATTTGATTTATTTTGCTGTTTTATATTGTATCATTGTATTTTGTATTTTAATTGTTTTTATTATAATTATTATATTATTAATATATTATTTAATAATAATAATTATTATTATTTAAAAGTTTGATTTCAGTTGGACTAAAGCAATAATTCAGCTTTTTTAAATATTATGTAGTCTGACTGAAATAGTACCAGAACAAACAGTGATAATGTGATTATATCTCTCCTTCGTTTAGTATGTTTACATGCTAGTCTTACTACAAGTGTCATTGTGCACTTGCTCCAAAAGACAGAGATGACGTGCAGTGTGTATTTATTTCTTCAATATTTCATTATGTATTGTGTCATGTATACTTTGACAGTCAGATGAAGACTGTAGTTTGAGTATGAAAAACTCAAACACTTCGTCAGGATAGACGCCATTTTAACAAGGATGGACATGCTGTATAAAGGTCCTAGATCATTTATTCATATATTTTATTATATTTTTTTCAGAAAGACATTTCATCAGCTGAACAATCTTTTTGTTGTTGAACTACAGTGCAATCCATTGAATGCACTGTACTTCTGCCCTTTCAGCCTCATTTTCATTCCTGTCAAAAATTAAATATGGCACTACCCCTGTCTATTAAGGTCTATTTTAGCTCGGTTAGAAACGTAAACACATGATGTGTTCAGTGACTGAATCATATCAATAATAATTGCACTAGATGTAATCAATCTTGCCCACAGTGCACTGGGGTCAGGTAGGAAACTCATTCTCATTTACAATCAATTACACCTAATCAGAGAGAGAGAAAGAAAGAATGAGTGAGGACGAGAGAGTGAGAGAAAGATAAAGAAGGATGGGGTAAGGAGGATATTTCTTGCTCTACCTCTATGAATACCAGCAGGAGGGCCTTGGCCTGCAGATCAATGCAGTGCAGTTCTTCTGTCAGGGCTGTAATGGTGTAATGGCAGCTGGCTCTCTCATTGCTGACAATCAATAGCCCGTCTCTCCTGGCCTCAGACCGGGGGACACTGTGTATGTGTGTGAGACACTGGATTGGGGTTAAATGACAACCACAGGACTCCTGACTAGATTTTAGCCTTGTTTTACTGGGTGACCCCTACTGGCTGTACCTCGCCTCCGTCTGGAGACCCCAGCAGCACAGAGGTGAGGAGAAGAGCACCTGCAACTCCACATCCACAGCATGAATGACCAAGCTTTATTACTATAAACGTCTATACAGCTATCACACGCTGATCTAAGATTTTTTAATATTTTATAATATTATACATTTAATAAATATGATACATTTAATAATAATATTAAATAATTTTATATAGTACTTCAGTGCATCCATGAAATCCACTCTGCTTTCAAGGCATTCCTCACTAATTTGGCCAATTATTGCCCACAGTGAGTCAGTTCACGTCTTTTTGTTCAAGAACAAATTTAAGGACTACCTTCTGTCTCTCTCACACGTGCAATCTCTCGCTGTTTCACCCTCTTTGCTTTCCTCTTATCTATTTGCCTATTACCACTAATATGGAGAACATCTCTAAACTTCAGCCAGAATTTTAATTAAGATAACCATGGCATTGCATTCAAAAAGACAGGGAGATTCAGAGCAAGAGAGAGAACTGAAAAAAAGCATCAAACAAACATAGCGATGGACAGATGAACACACTCTTTGGCAGACTGATACACGAACTGACACAGGCCTTCTTTGATAGACAGAAAGGTACACACACTCGTACTCACACACATAGACACAGATGACAGTATATAGGGAACCTTCCGAATGCCTGAAAGAACAGTATTTTAGAATAATGCCTATAAAAACAACGTTAGAAAATGAATAAATAAATGTGCATATGCACTAATGTTTGGGGTTAATGAAAATTGCATTGAATTGATCAAAAGTGACAGTGAATACATTTATAATGTTACAAAATATTTCTAATTCAAATAAATGCTGTTCTTTTAAACTTCCTATTTGAATCCTGAAAAAAAAAAATCGAATATTTCAAATGTTTTGTGTGTGTGTGTGTGTGTGTGTGAACAATTAACAAATTTTCCACAAAAAATATAAAGCACAACTTCTTTTGCAAGATTAATACGATTTTTTTCTTCAGCAGCAAATCTGCTGAACACTGGCTGCTACATGTATATACATACATACATACATACATTCATACTGAACCCCAAATTCCTTACTATTTCCATTCCTTTCCTAGCCAATGCATTGCATTGACAAAAAAGTCTTCTGCCTCTTTTCCTTTACATTCCACAAAGTCCTGTCAAGAGACTTTGGGAATGGCATTAATACATACAATTATTATTTTTTTAGCTAGTTGGGTGTCTGTATGTAAGATGAACTGTGTTAAACCTAAATATGAGTGTGCTGTTGCCTATTCTGAACATCAAGAGCAGTTTTTCCTCTCGTTTCAGTAGAATGCTGTACTCCAATGCTGAACTCCTGTAATCCAGTGAAAAATATATACTTGCGAACAGGTTTGTTGAATCAAGGTAAATTATTGCTTTAGTTTGATTAAACTTGGACCTTTAAAGTGCATGCAATCGTACTTGAACTGAAAAAACACAATGGAGACTAAATTTGCTCTGATAGCCTGAGGTCTAAAAGGGAGAACAAGACATTCAGATTACACCAAACAACATAAAAAAGGTCATTTCTTTTTGGTGCCATTGTGATCACATTTAGTAAGAACATTTAGTATTTTTAGTGGATTGCACTCACTCCTACGGGTAAAAATTGATGTTTCGAAGCACATATGTGTGCTTTTGTACTGTTAAGCACTCTGTGTTCCTGGTCTAAACCGCTCTGCTGCTTTGGGCAGTGTTGGGAAGTAACTAGTTACATGTAACGGAATTACGTAACTTAATTACAAAATAAAAGTAATTGTAATCAGTTACAGTTACTAAGAAAAAATGTGTAATTAAATTACAGTTACTTATGAAAATGTTAAGGATTACAAAGGGGGTTACATCTGATTTTTTCACACACACTCTTTGTCTTTCATAAATTGCAGTGACTCGTTTTGGTGCATATCTCTTTACATGCTAATGAGCTTTGCTCACCCCGCCCCTCTCTTCTGTGGAAGAGCAAACACGATTCGATTATTTTTAATCATAAAATATAAAAAGTGTGTTGGCACCGATAGCCTTGTCGGCAGTGCGCTGACATATAGTGCCATTGTGCTTTGGATGTCTCGTGTTCGAATCCCGACTTGAGGACCTTCCTGATCCCCCTCCTCTCTTTCTCCCACTTCACTTCCTGTCATGTCCTATCACAATAAAAGAAGGTCATAAATAACCTTAAGTAAATAAATAACACCATAAATAAAGTGAAAGTGAAGTGAAGTGACGAGTGGCCAAGTATGGTGACCCATACTCGGAATTTTTGCTCTGCATTTAACCCATCCAAGTGCACACAAACAGCAGTGAAACACACACACACACACACACAGCAGTAAACACACGCACACACACACCGTAAACACACACCAACAAAGTTGGGGGTTTGGTGCCTTGCTCAAGGGTCTCAC
>NW_015632715.1:296012-302065 GCF_001515625.1 Sinocyclocheilus rhinocerous
TAACCCTGCATGGTGTAAATGTTTGAAAATGATTAACAGTTGAAAACATTAGAAATTTAGAAAAGTAATCAAAAAGTAATCAGTTACATTACTTTAATATAGTAATTGAAAAGTTACACTACTTATTACATTTTAAGTAGGGTAACTTGTAATCTGTAACCTATTACATTTCCAAAGTAACCTTCCCAACACTGGCTTTGGGAACTAATGAAGTTTATTCCTCACTGCTGTCACACATCCGGAATAACACACTCATAGACTATTTTCTCCCCCTTCCTTATATAATGATGTACAGCTCACTGAGTTCCCCACTATATCCTTTTAATCCATACACACATATCGTCTTTGCTACTACCATCACTCTTATCTTCTTACAGCCTTACTAACACCCACTGTGCTACAAGAGAGAGAAAGAGGGAGTGTGTGTGTGTGTCGGGAGTGTTTCTGCAGTGGTCTCGCCACTGCATGTGGACCGCCGCAGTGAGTGGGATGACACTTTAGTGTGTGTGTTTTGAGTGAGTAGGGGTTAAAGTGACACAGCCAACAGGTTCTAGTACAGTGTTCAAATAACTTATCCAGCTAACAAGTGTGTGAAACAGACAGTGTGAATGTGTGTGTATGTATGTGTAACTATGTGTGTGTGAAAGACTTAAAAGTGTGAGTGTGTCTGAGAAAGACGGAGAGGGGGAAGGGGGTAAGAAAATGTAATAAAGAGGAACGGCAAAGAGTGTGTGTCCCTCTTTTTGATGTTCAGTGTCAAACAAGAGTCATCCTTTTTATGTTTCATTTTGTTATGATTTAAATAAGAATGATAAACCTGGGGTTTCTTAGCAGGATAAATTAAATCATATAAATTGAATAATTATTAATTTTATCTAAGGTATTATATATATAAACTGAAAATGGTTTTGACGTGTATGGTTGAGCATGCAGTCGAAGCAGGATTTGTCCTCTGGTAGTAATCTGTCTGACTGTACGGCTAGGCAGCATTTGCTGACTCTGTACATTATCAGGACTTTTCTTTATCTTTCCAGGTATTCTGACACTTTTTAATTCTCTATTCAGGGACAGACAGGATTCTAATTCACTCTATTTAGTTGTAGCTTTTGTGAAATGTTTTTTAAAATTTATTTCTGTGTTTAATCATTAGACTGGTCAGTTGAGTTTTCATCATGAAGATGTTTTGGTTCTGTCTCACACAAACATACAGAATGCAGTGAAGGTGATGTGTGTTTGTTTGTTGTCATTAATTCTCAATAAAAGCTCAACAACGAGCCTTTTGTCAAGTTGTATCTGTACCTGACATAGGCACTGTAAATGCATTTACAAAGGAATTACAAATGTGGAAATAATGTTATAAATTTGTTTAAATATTCAATTATGAAAATAAACAATTAAATTAGGAATTAAACAATTAATGAGAACATGGAATTATCAGTAAAAAAATGTTTTTATCTTTAAGCTATAAATCACAAGTTATAAATGTATAAAGTGGTAAAGTTTCTGTGATGCTGCATTATATTTACACAGAACCAAAGCAGAATCAAAGCTGCATTTGATAATAGAGGCTAAGGGTGTTCAGAGCTGTATACTTTATATAGAAGTGCATGATAATTATTTAAACTTCAGCGATCATTATTCATGAAAGTCCAAAATCAATCAAATTAATTGGAATTGCAATTAAAGAAGCTTCAGTGCGCACATGAAAGACTCAGCTGTTTTGTTTAAAAAGAAAAACAAATGAACAATAACAATAATTAAAATAAAATAAAAAATAAGACTCTATATTACTAAAACATAGCTCAATAGCCATGGCAGAGCCTGCTCACCTTATGCCTTTCTTTCTTTCTTTTAATCATCTTATTTATAATTTTCCTTAGAAGCAATGATTAATGAGAAGAGAGTAAAGTTTGCCATTTATTGCTCCGGTCTAAGATTCCTTGGATATGACTTGGCGGTGTGTATCAATATCGACTACTTCTTTAAAGCTCTATACTAGATCATATTTGAAAAGTTAACAGTACCACAGTACCATTCATTATCTGTGGCTCTTTTGTGCTATCTTCATCTGCATTACAGCTCTGTTCCTTAACGCCGGAGTCTCGTGAACCAAGCATTTATCAAACCCTGCACATCTTATTCCAGCCTATACGTACAGTGAGTTTTCTGTCAGTTTATCTCATACACAATGTTTTCTTCTGGCCTTACTATTTATATCCTGCTGGATATTCTATGTAAAAAAAAACAAAAAAAAAAACAATAATAAGAGACGTTTTATTATGTATGATGTGTGTATTTGCACTCAAATGAGAACTCTTATCTACTAATTACCTGCTAGTCCTCTCACATCTGCATTCCAGCATCTCTCCTTCACAAAAGCATAGGCCTACACGCAAATTACTGAAGCTCCCGCCGCAGAACGTTAGATTTGAATTAACTGAGCATCAGTCATAGCTGATCAAAAGATAAACGGCACGGGCGATCTCTCGTGCTTTTTTTATGGAAATTCGCTCTTGATCTCGGTCTTTACGAACGCTCAAGTTAAAGACTGGAGAAACGAGTCGCGCTCCCACGAGAAGCCACTAGGAGGCGTTGCACTCCAGTCCACAGCATAACTTAGTACGAATTGAACAGTGTGTTTTCTTGGTTTTTACACACATGAGCACTCAAGTGTCGAGCGAAACTTGCTATAGACATACAATTCTGTTATTTCTTATTTTACTTATTTATTTTAAAACGCTTTAATGTCAGGATTGGGTCCTGTTGAGACTGTTTGAGGTGTGTCCAATCACACATAGCTGAGAGGATACAGATAATGGCATTTTTAATCTGCAGACAGATGACATTGTTAGATGGAAATGTGCTTAACTCGGAGAAAAGACAAATAACATATTAGTTTGAAAACAAATAAAGTTTTATTCTGCACAGTGAAATATCTGGGTTTGTCTACAGGACACTAAATTATTTAGTTCACCTGTACTGATTTCCATTCTGCTTTTTATACAGCTTCAGTTTTGTGGGTGAAAATAAGAATATATTACCTATGTGTTTATTAAATAAAATACATGAATCACAATGTTTGTTTAAAGATGTTTTAATTTAAACAAAACAATTATGCAAAAATGCTTAAAGATGAGTAGTCAAATGTACATTTACAGTAATTACAAAATACATTTAATAAGAGAGGGGAAAAATCATAAGTGTAAAAAGATGATTATGGTCATTATGTCTTTCGCTTAATATAGTTATTTAAAGCTAATAGCCTAAACTGCATATTAAGATGCAAAAGACATGATGAAAATTGCATGGTTCTCAATAATAATAAAAAGTAAAATAAAGTAAATAAGAATATATTTTACTTTATAAAATAAAGTTAAGTAAAATAAAAATAACAAATTGAAAAACATTTCAAAATTTTTTTTAATTGTAATTGAGGTTTAAATATTTTACTTCATAAAACAGAGTTAAAAAAAAAATTAAATACAAATTTGTAACTGAGGTTTTTGTTTTGCGATTCTTTATTATGTTCCTTAACCTATGTTTGTGGGAGTTTTTTATTTTAGAGGTAGTGAATGAAGTAATGGCAGAGGAATGGCAGGGCGGATACATGGCCAATTTCAGCACAATTACACTTAGTTGACCTGCCTTCTAGGGCAATTTACACGACTCCCAGTGTATGCATGTTTATGCGAGACTGGCATGATGGGTACAAAACCCCTAGAGTCCATTTGTGTGCCTGTTTATGTGTGTGTGTGTTGTGCAGATTTCCTGCTTAAATGTCGCCAAAAACAGGAGGAGCTTTACCGTAAATCTCTCTCTGTTTCCAAACCAAAATACTATGAAATTATTCTCATTAAAAAGGGTAAAACCAGTAAGAAATGCAAGTATTATAAAAACGTTTACTTATTTTTAAAATGAAATACAACAGTGCAGCACTTTTAACCCTCTCTCTGTAATAAATCCACAACTGTTTTTAAATCAGTCTTTGCTTTCATTTTACACTTTTTGGATCACAACCATGCCATGAGTCTTGGTCTCTGATGTTTCTACTAGCATACCAAGAGTTTAAATTTTATGTAATGAAATGTGTTTGAGCTAAAAACAGAAAATGTAGAAACAACGCTATTATTTGTTACCCAGCATACTTGTTTTATATTGGATCTAGATTTAACTCTTCACTTTAGAGGACATATGAATTTAAACACTTTCAAATCTAGCATTTACCCATTTTGCTTTGCTTCATATTTCTAAAATCCTGCTCTCACTCACTCATTCTCTTTCTTTGCAGGATGACGCTGGGAAACAAAGGCGTGTTAATGATTTTCGGAGGCCACGGTCGAGCTGGAGAGCACTTCAAACTCAAGAGCAGGAAACACGCTGGGCTCCACAGGGTTCCCACAGGTATGAGGGTCTACAAGCACACACTCACCCTCACAAACACAATCTCTCACATGCACTCACAAACATAAAAGAAAAACACACAATGCAGAAATGCCTTAAAAAGATTGTTACACAAACACTGAAATAACATCAGCACATTAGAACCAACAACCATATTTTTCTTCCTGGTTTATGGAAATTTCATAGCATGGAGGATGAGCTTATATATAATATATATATATATATATATCATTTTTTTCATGGTTTACATATATTGTTATTGTTTAGTGGATGATGACGTAGTGGGGCACATTATCAAATGTAATTTGAGTCATGTATTGTTTGGTCATCCTCTCTTAAAAGAGAAGCATTATACAGTTTTTTGAATGAGCGTGTCTCTTCTTCACACAGGGTGGATTAAAGAGCCGGACCTTCTTTCTTAAGAATAGGATGGCTGGTGTGTGAACTTAAACTAAAGAGTGTTAACAGCTCTGTGAATTGACCCGACCTCACTTGTAATGAAAAAGATCCATGCCGTAGCACATGGTAGCGCAAAGAATTATGGGAATCGTTGTGCAATAGGGTAAGGGTGGAAATGAAACAGAATGTATGACCGATGTCACTTTATTAGCATTGATTTTATTTTATGTATTTTGTTGCAGCTAATGATATTGATTTGTGTCATGCATATTTAAGGTCCCTGTAAAGGTTAAAGGATTATTTAATAATTTGTGCTGTGCTTCATGGTCACCATTGCTTATAAAATGTTATTTGAGAGTGACAAATAGCTTTGAACTCTTGGTCACTCAGAAAACAAAATGAACGGCCTTATTACTGAATTTAGCAGTACATTTCTTGATAGAAATACAAACAGGCCAACGATGAATGAAAATAGTAAAGAAATGTCTATTACAAAAAAGTAACCCAGTCAACATCCAACGATTAAAACAGTGGAATGCATCTGAAATCCCAGAGTATATGAGTGTGTTTGAGCTATTCTGTATCGTGTGTATGCAATGTCAGGTCCTGTTCTCCTTCGTATCGCCATGCTCTGACAGCAGGGCAGGGAACAGAGTGTTTGTTCTTATAGGATCGAACACTGGTTCACTCTCCCACATCCTGAACAGCCTCCCGCCGCGCTGCAGAATACCAATTAGCATGCTGATGCTAAGCGCTAACCGCTCACGCTAACTTAGGCCAAAGTACTGGTGTGTATCAGGCTGGAAGCATCTTAATGGGTCCCACAGATGAGCAGTGGGCAGTACGGACTCATGTTAAGGAAAACCGTGAGGACGTAGGGTGTAAAATTTTGGGGGGAAGCGCAAACATAGTGGCTGATTGAATTAAATACATTTGCCTGATGTGTGTGTGTGTGTGTGTGTGTGTGTGCATGAACGGCTCAAGACTCCAGAGATACTCAGAGAGGGACAGCTTTCAAATACTGCCACGTTCTACATGTCACCTGACACCTGTCAATAGTCCGGGTGGAGCATGGTATTCACCTGATAATCATCAAATTATACACACAGCATGCTTATTTCTCTTTCCTTTCCTCTCTTGCCCTCTCTTTTTTATCCTTACTTCTCTGTCTATTGTTCTATTTCACACACACACACACACACACACACACACACACACACACACACACACACACACACACTCACACACACACA
>NW_015632715.1:302214-307875 GCF_001515625.1 Sinocyclocheilus rhinocerous
ATATATATATTCTGTTCATCTATTCAAATCTGTGTTTATATTTGAATATAGACTTATTTTATAGATTTCATTTTTTCTTGTGAAATATTTAGTTACTTTTTACTCCGCACTACAGTATAGCTGGTTAATTTTTACTCCACACTACAGTATAGGCGACTGTTATATATGCTGATATCATGGCTGGTGAAATTATAAATAATTACTTCAGACTAAGACAAAGAAACCCCCACAACTGCAGGGAAGCTTTCATTTAGTTGTTGTGATCCATTTGTGTGGGCTGTTTTCTCAGAAGTTCCACTTTGGTGAAAAACACAAAGAGCTTGAGTTTCCACAGACCAGTGACATCCCTTAACACCAGGGCGAGCACTTAAGAAAACTTTGAAGATGAATCAATTTCTATATTATAGCAAGTTTGTAAGGGTGCTGAGCAGGAATCGAACCTCCTGCCCGCACTTCATAGCAGTCAGGCAGCATTGATGAGGTAATTGATCTTGGGATGGAAACAACGGCAAAGAGGAGAAGGATTACGCTTGTCAAACGGAGTCAATACAGTGGGTTGGATGTTCAAATGTTTGCAGTAAGTCTTAAATAGAGTCTGTGAAAGCTAAAAAGGCTGAAAACGGCAGCAGAAAAATGGAAAAGCTGCTTTAGGGTTTACTTCTCTGCGGTCTACCTAATAAAAAACTGACAGAACTGCAAAAGTCTGAGATCCCCGAGTCGTCAGAATAAGGGCTGTGAGACGCTTACATACTGATGGGACATAAGGACGATGCTCTGAGGAGAAGTGAGACAGAAGCACAATGTCACTGAGTGACTGTGAAATGTAGGAATTCTTTTGATGTGTAGACTAAGATAATCTTCTGTAAGAAACCCCAACAGCACATCGGTGTCTCCCAGCTTCCAGAAAAGAGCTGGTGGAGGAACATCAGCAATGGCAGCGCTGTAATAAGCCCACTTTGAAGCGCCGAGTGGTAGCTGCAGCAGCTGGCCATATGCCGCACCGCGTATTCATCCTCGAGCTGCATCCACCCAGTTATTTACAGCTGACTTTTCTTTTATGGAAAAATCAAGACGTGATTGATTCAGGTTAATGTGACGGCCAGGCAGCAGCAAGCTGCATTTGAGAGCTCAGGTTAACAGAAAACACTAACTTCCATAAAGCACTACGGGGATAAATCATGCTTATTCAGGCCGGCCTGACAGCCGTTTAAGCTGTGGCAATCATCGAAAGCACCTCTGCCGCCCCTCCGCTCCGCTCCGCAAAATGTCGAGGGGGGAGTGTGGGATTTGATGGGGGACGAGGGAGGGGGCAGATGAATGGAGATGGAGAGCGTGAGAGAGAGAGAGCGAGTCAGATAGAGGTAAATGAGACCGAGGGAGACGGTCATATCAACGAGCAATCAGCGAGTAGGTGCTTTACATAAGCATCTCGGTAAGCAGTAAGCAAATTCTGTTGACAAAGAAACGCAATAAAACAAAGAGGCTTTGGAAGGAAGAGACGTCCCCAGTGCATTCCTACAGCACTGCCTCACTCTCTCCTTCTCTCGCTTTCTCTCTCTCAGGAGCAAGATTATAGTGTTTGCTTTTATCTGTCAGAGATCAATATTTCAAACGTCCGATAAAAGAGGAAATTGAACTGGGAATAGACTGGAGTGCTGTAAAAGTACAAAGCACAATTATCAAAAAGCACTTAAAGAGCTTAATAGGATACACATATTAAAAATGCCCAAATGGATGTCTCGGAACCATAATGAGGACTCTTCCTCATCCCTCCTCTGCCTCTCTCCACCTTCGGCTGCAAGGTGAAGCTTTTGATCATAATGCCGGCTGAGGGCAGGGGGTTTGATGGTCTGAGGGTGCGACGCTATATGGACCCCTAGAGGCCTCATGTTTTAACATTGCACCATTAGGTCTGACAAGCTGCATACTCTGTTTATGCGCCTGCCATTACAGCCGTGTGCACCCGAGATCAGGGAGGGAGATGAAGCAGACAAGGACATGGCAGAGATGCAGACGGAATAGACAACAGAGCCGATGCCCAGACAGGTGATGCACTCCAGCATACATGAGGGTCAGGAGCTGTTCGGGATCACGGGATGGACATTTTCAACATTAATCTTTCTGTTCCTTTCATTACTCGTTCCAGATCAAGCTTACAACAAATCTCAATCTATGCTTCAGATGTTCGACCTCCATCATAGAAGTCAGATCACTCAGATCAGTCTCATAGAGTTGGATTTACAATGATCTGAACACCTCTTCCTAGTCTGTAGATGTCCCATGTCATACTGTGGTGTGTTCTGGGTACCGGCTGTTTGACACCTGGTCTGCAGTGCATCTGGTATCATGTTTGTAGTGGTCTTCATTCATCGGCTTCATGCAAACCCACTGACACCATGTGGACACTGTCTCACACCACAATACTGAAGGTTACACACACGCCCCTGGGATGTCTGTCAGGCTTCCCTTCTGGCCTGGGATGTAGCTGAACCCCGTACTCAAGCTATTGAATGTTCTCCGTTAAACAAAACTTACACCACTTATGGCCTTTGTGTGTTGTGAAACCCTACACTACTCTGGAGGGCCAGCGATCTGCACAAACACACACAAACACACCAGTGCAGATGTCAGCAAAGTCTTGCCAACATTCTCATCAACAAGCTCATCTAATGATTATATCTTATTTACAATTTTATATATACACTATAGTTTACAAGTTTGGGGTTGAAAAATGTAATGTTTTTGAAAGAGTTCTGTAATGCTCACCAAGGCTGCATTTATTTGATAAAAAATACAGTAAAACAGTAATATTGTGAAATAGTATTACATTTTAAAATAACTGTTTTCTATATATTTAAAAAAATATATATATGTGTATATGTAATATGTATATTTATTCCTATGATGACAAAGCTGAATTTTCAGCAGTCATTACTCCAGTCTTCAGTGTCAATTTATTTGAACCTATTGAACCTTCTTACTGACCCCAAATTTTTTAATAGTAGTGTATATAATTGTTTTTTAATTAATATTATTTTGTACTATATTATTTGGATATTCGGTTATATTTTTTTGTTATTTATTTATTTAACACAATATCAAAAAACAGCATTCTTAATTTTAACTTATAATGTCTACTTCTGATGTAGGTTTTAGAATTAGGTGTGGAAAAAAGGGCTTAATAGCGCCACCTATACACTTTCAACAAAGTGCCCCTCGAGCTACATTTCACGTACATGTACAAAACTCGGTACACACATGTAGTGTCCCAATACCTACAAATAAGTCTTTGGGAAAATCCAAAACCCAACAGAGAGTCAGTTATTTTTAATTTTCCCTGCAAATTTTGTGCCGTTTTTGCCATTTTCATTGTATTTTAATGAACTCCTCCTAGAGATTTAATCAGATCAACTCCAAAGATGGACAGTGTAATCTAAAGCCCTTTGTGATGTTAAATTGCGAAGATCTTAAGTTTTCGTTGAGATAATCAACAAATCAATCAAATAATCTTGCCTTTTTCTCACACCATGTGCTCCTGTGATCATGTGTCAGAAAAGGAAGTCCTGTCTTCAAATGGTGCTTGATAGTGACTCCCACAACTTATTGGACTGTTCATTGATACTTTTCAAACATTTTAATTGGTTGCAATCATTTAAAAAACATGTACTGAACATGGGGCATAAGAAAAACTTTCCTGTGCTGTAGAGGGTTAATACCTTACTAGGCTATATAGGTGAGGGTGGATAATTTTATCAGTTGTTTATTATTCATGCAACAATACTTTTTACTGTTATATAGTTTTCATTAATAACCATTGCTATATAGATGATAACTTTGTCTAGTGCTCTTATGAATGTTTTTAGCATGACTTTGTGAAAATTTAACTACCGTATTGGCCCGAATATAAGACGACCCTGATTATAAGACAACCCCCCTTTTTCCAGATGTACCTTTTGGAAAAAGGCTTTTTAAAAACCAAATTTTTTTTTCTCTCAGTAAAACACATTTTGTCTTCAATTATTATCATATTGCATATTTGTCCTATTTTAATTTTTGTTTTGAAAGTATGGTAAAAACTGGTAAAATGTACATATAAGACGACCACGTTTTTCAGATGTATTTCCAAGAAAAAAACATTGTCTTATATTCGGGACAATACGGTACTAGCCTATACTGAATGAAATAGCATAGACTTCATGGCTTGTGTTTGCATATTTCATTTTATTCTGTAACCTACATGTTCTACAGATCTGTGTACTAGTGTTAAATGCTACTGTTTTTAATAGCATTGATAATGTTTCTGGCAGATAATATCATGATATTTTATTTTTTTTTTTTTTGCATTTGCCGTACCGAATGTGGTATCCTGTCATCAATAACCTGTTTGTGGGCTTTTTCGATTACTTTCAGTTTAAGTGCCGGCGATGCAATGTTGCCAGGTATTGCTATGAAAACACATCTTTTGTAAATAAGATAAGATAAAGATATCGCTAACCCTAAGCTGCAATTTCCCAATTTATTAACTTTCTAAAGTGTCAAATTAAGTTGAAAAGACACTTATAATAGCTGGATCTGGCAACACAGCGGAGGCTGCGCCCGCGCCCTCACTCACATCTCACTCAAGCAGCCATATGCACTCTGCCAGCGTCTCGCAGCGATGATTTTCAACCACGCACGCTAAACATTCTGGCAAACTGTCTAAACTGAATTATACATGCAGACACTCGTATGAGGAGTTTTAAGCAGCAAATTAGTCATTCAGAGAACAAATTTTATATTTGAACATGAAAAATTGACCTCATAGCTGGCTACCGGCCATGTGTTTCGCCATGAAACAGGAAGTTATTAATAACTCAGGCATGTCCGATCTGCCCCAAACTTCAGATGTTTGATAAGAGTCCTGTCCTGAACACATGCCCATGCACATATTCAGTTACAGTCATAACTCCACTTGCTGGCAACAGGAAGTAGCATGTTTTACGCTGTAATTTAATAACATCAACATTATATTTGGTCAGTCAAATCTAAAGGCCTTTGCGATGTTAAAAGATCTTGAGTTTTCGTTAAAGGGGTCCTATTATGCTTTTTCACTTTTTTAATTTTAGTCAGTGTGCAGTGTGTATGTTTGGGCATAAAGAAGATCTACAAAGTTACAAATCTCAAAGTCCACTCCAAAGGGAGATATTTCATTTTTAAAAAATCCCTTTTCAAGAACTACAACGAACGGCTCGTTTTGGACTACAGCGTTGTTTTCCGGGTTTTGTGACATCACAAAGCGGCCCATTAGAATATCATTAAAATAAATTCCGCCTACGGAAATTCGAAAGGTTGGGGGGTGGGGAGGGGCGAGGTCGTGTTTAGAACGCTTGGTTGAGTGCATCAGACAAGACGACAAAGAAGAAGTGCTGCTGTAGCCTCAAGTTTTCGCAAGTTATTACACATGCACCTGAATAATTATGTATGTAAATATGTATGTTACAATTATGTAACAATTATGTTTTTATAGTAAATTGCTGACAGTACAATAATGGACAATGATGTAATCTGCAGAATTTACACTTCAATTATGAGACTACAGTGTTCCCCATACATTGAGTGCGGGTGTTTTTATATCACTGTATTTCTGAAGGAAACCGACTGTCTTCAGAAAATTGGATGTCA